>NC_056740.1:122576102-122648602 GCF_019279795.1 Protopterus annectens | reverse complement strand
AATATATATATATATATATATATATATATATATATATATATATATATATATATATATTATTTATATATATATATATATATATATATATATATATATATATATATATATATATATATATATATATATATACACACACACATATATATATATATATATGTGTGTGTGTGTGTGTGTGTGTGTGTGTGTATATATATATATATATATATATATATATATATATATATACATACTTATATACATTTCCTATGCTGAGCACTGCTTAGACCCGCGCAAGCACACTCAGACTTGCTTACTGGTACTTATATGTGTTTAGTGCTGCTTATTTGTGCTTACACTTGCTTACTAGTGCTGTATTCATAATGACAGTGCCACTTTGCTTGAATGATATTTAAGTAAATATCTCATGCGATACTCTTATGTCAGTTTTACAGCAAAACGACATTCATTCCAGATGGAAAATGATATGTGCTATAGTTGGGCTCAAACCATGAATGCCTGTTCATTAGGCGGATGCTCCAAACACTACACTATTGACATTTACATTGATTCAATGCCGGAAGTATACCCCTCACTGGTGAGATCAGATCACAAACTAATCTCGCTGGAGGTCCTCATCCCACCCCCACCTGAAATAAAAAAGACCACAGTAAAGAACTTCTCAAAAGCCGACTTCACACTTCTAAAGACTAGTGTGGTCTCCTTTAAGGCCCCCGAACTGGCGGAAAACAGTACTCAAGCCGCTGAATCACTTACAAATGCCTTCTACCAGCACCTGCAGGACTGCATGGATAAGGCAATCCCAAGCAAAACAAAGACTCTTTGTACCAAAGGCAAGCGTCCAGTCTGGTGGACCCCAGCCATAAACAAACTCTACAACAAAAGGAGGAAGCTACTACAAGATAGAGCAAAATCCTTAAAAGGTAAGACACCCTTGATCACTATAAGTAAAAAACTAAGAGCTCTCATAAAATCATCCAAAGCAAATTTCGAGAGAAAAATAGCTAAAGACTCAAAAGACAATCATAAGGCCTTCTTTAGCTATGTTAGAAACCTAGGAGGAAACTCCCAGATATGCTCAGAACTAGTTCAAAATGATGTGAAGATTACTGATCCTACAGACATTGCCAACATACTGGCTGACAGGTTCAGTGCAAACTTCTCCCCCCCCTCCCCACCAAAAGGAGAGATATCTATACCAAGCGATTGCAGCCCCCCAAACATCTCCAACGCCCAAGTGAGAACTGCTCTCTCCAAAGCAAAAAACACAGCATCCATGGGACCTGATGGTGTCCCCGGCTGTGTGCTCCACGAACTCAATGAGGAATTAAACCCACAGCTAGGACAGCTGTTTAATCAAAGTCTTACCTCTGGATACGCACAGGGGTGGCACTGCAACTGTGGTCCCACTTCACAAAGGCGGTGCCTCCACCGATCCTGGAAATTACCGCCCATTAGCTTGACAAGCCTTATCTGCAAAGCCATGGAGAGGATCATAATGGACCTCATAAATAAAGACATAGGGAATTTGCAGACTTTGGATCCAACCCAGTTTGGCTTTGTCAAAGGCAGATCATGCCTTTTAAACTTGGTTGACTTTTGAAACAGTCACCAAAGCCATTGATGAGGAAAGGCAGTCCATACAGCCTACCTCGATCTGGCTAAGGCCTTGATACAATACCCCACTGGGTATCATTGAAAAACTCATCAGCTTAAATGTTAACCCATACATCACAAGATGGGTTGCAAACTGGCTGAGTGACAGAACCCACAGGGTCAGAGTTGCTGGCGCCATGTCAGACTCAAGCCTGCCACAAGTGGTGTCCCACAGGGCTCAGTCCTGGGCCCACTCTTGTTTGGCATCTACTTTTCAGTACAAGCAAACACAGGAGGGTTATGGCTGACAAAGTTTGCAGATGACTGCAAACTGGGCGCCATAGTAGAAAACACATCTGACACAGATATCCTTCAGAAGGGTCTCACAGAAACGGATAACTGGTGCCAGAGCCATGGCCTAAAGTTAAATGCCAAAAATGCATAGTCATACCCTTCGGGAAAAACAAGGTTACCCCTAGCTACCAAATAGGTGGCAATCCACTGAGCACAGAAGAAGTTATCAGGGACCTGGGGACCCAGGTTGATAGTAGTCTGTCATTCGACACCCATGTAGCTAAAGTAGTCAGGAAGACCTTCTACATTGCCCACCTTATCATGAAGGGATTCTCATCTAGATCAAGGAGGTCATAGTCTCCTTTACTCATCACTCATCAGACCAATGATTGAGTACAATGCCCCATTCGGAATGTATCTGACCCGACACTTGCAGCAGCTGGAGAGGCCACAAAGTTCCTCACCAAAAGGATAAAGGGTCTCAAAATCTGTCCTATGCTGCCCGACTGAAAGAACTCCAGCTCTATTCAGTCGCTTACCGCTTGCTCAGAGGTGACCTTTGCCTAACATACAAGGCCATGTCAAACCCAGATTTGATGAATATGCTTCACCTCAAAAATCTAGATCCATCAGAGCCACAAGCGCGCCAGACGTAAAGATCGACACGGCTATTAATAGAACGTGCTGGAGGGATAGATTCATCACCCAAAGACTCCCTATGCTGTGCAACAAAATCCCGGTACATGTGAGGCAGAGCACCTCGCTGGCCTTGTTCAAGAGAAATCTTGACCAATGGATGGGAGATCACATATACCCCAGGGATTACCTCAGTGTCACTGCTCGACAGAGGCACAGCAAAATAATGGGTATAGTTCCCCACACTAAAGGGGTGGCGTAAGCCACAAAACGATGGGCTAGGCTTGTAAATGCCCTCGGGCAGATAGCCTAGTATGAACCTATGAAACCTATGAAACCTATGATTCCGCATGTTTTTCTTTATTTGAATGAATTTAATGTGTAAGCTACGCTCGGCGGAGGGCAGAGAAGCGCAAACATGCTGAGCTTTGCTTACACCTTCGATACTGCAGCAATTCAAATGTATAATAGGGACACGGGGAATCTAATTGTGAGAGTTCTAGGGACAGGGCTTAACATTCCACTAAGTCCTTGTGTGTTTACTACTTCGATTTTATTTCACTGTTTGTGGACACTCTTGTATGCTTAGCATACATTTCGGTATCCACGGACACTGAATTACTGACTTACTATTAGAGGTGGGCTCTACAATTAGGCATAGTAGGTTTTGCAACTTTCGGGGCATGTTTACTCCTCCGTAGAGCACTTGTACATGCCCCCTGCACTCGCACATGTTTTCTATGCATGTCGAGGGAGCGGTGGCGCACCCTCATACATATTCATATGGAGCTGCTGTACCATCTGTTGTGAGGATGCTTGGCACATGGCTAAAACCGTCCTTGTGCCAAGCTTCTTGAATCCCAGGAATGGACTTTCCTATAAGCCAGAAATTTGCCCAGCCGTTAACAACTTAATACAACATGGCTCCCCCAACAGAATTTTATGCCATAAAGTCACTAATCATTATAACTAAATCATTGTATATGCAGTTGACGCTCTGTATTTAAATAGCGCAGCTAAACAATGAATTCCATCCCGCAACCACTGAAATCCATTCAGAATGTCAACTAATTTAAAACACAGCTAAAACTTTACCTGTCAAATCAATGGCTCATATCCTGTATATCTCCAGGACAAACTCCACTGCCAAACATTTTCTCTTTGCTCGGAATCCTACACTCCACAACCAGTATTCATCAATATCTAAATAGTTTTCTAGCATCTCTGAGCCATATACATAGTTTTACAACACTACTTACTACCTCACCACTATATTTCTAATATAAACCTTATGATAACTGTATATAATTTTCTTTGAACCTGCTTACTGCCCCACATTTTGTCAACAATATTGACATTTTCTGCCATTTCCAGTTGTTCTCTCAGTTCCATTTATTGGAATTTGTAATCAGTAACCAGTAATCACAAGATCTAGTATCTGTTTGACAAACGTACTAATACACCTCTTCATGTGCTCAATGTTCAATGTTTATTAATGCATAAGTATCTTATACAGTATCAGCTCCCTCTATTTTCATATGAATGCAATCTAATCAGTAAATGTATGTGTAATTGTTATTGTGTATTATTTAATGTCTCTTCATGTATATTACTGAATATATGTTTAAAAATGTTTGTGATATGTTCTCCCATGGCTTCTGTTGAAATGTTTTCATACTGTACAACGGTGTTGCATTAGGGTCCAAGCACTTGGTGTGGGATTATAACTAAATGTCTTGTTTTTCAAGCAATTGCTGTTTTCTTATGTGCCATTAAGGTTTGATTCTGCTTTCCAAGTTTATATATTTTAAAATACTTCTTTGCAATTATTGTTTTGGAATATTTAAATATAAGTTATTATAAAAGTCTACCTTTGTTTCCTTCTATCATTTAAAAAAAATAATTCATGATAATTTGCAAGTAAATAAATAAAATAAACTGAAAATGAAATTCAGTTGTAGGGTCTTGGAGGCTTTTCATGAAATGATGAATAATCATCCTTTGTACGGTTCTCCTTTTCCTTGTACTTAAGGTCAGTGTAGGGTCATCTATGTTAATGATAAAATCATTAGCAAAAATTATTTATTATGCCTGAAATTACTTACTGTCACTGAAGTCAATTGTAGTATCATATGGTCATTGCAAAGGTAGCAGGTATAAAAGTAAACAGTGAGAAATATACAAGAGTAATACGAGCTATAGTTTAAGCCTGTTCTTGGAATTCATCTGGGATATGAGCCCTCAAGTACTGGACTGCCCGCCATGAAATAAGTTCATGCTGTCTTTCTAATTCTACTCAATTTTTCATTTTTATGTGAGTGAATTTGTTGATGTTAATTTCAGCAAACCAGCTATAATACATATTATCTCTAGTGCTGTTGTTAAATAAGGCAGCTGAACAACTATATCGCTGGTTAATCCTTCAACATAAATGAAGCTGCCCTCCTAAAGTACTGTATAATATGCACTTGCTGTGTTGACCTACCATATCACGTTTGCATGCCTCTTATCTACTGGAAAAGTTATAGATCAATCATAGCTAATATGCAGCAGTATTCCTCCATCAGCTCCACAAAAATTGCCCTAGGGTAGTTTTTTATACATTACTGGATAAAGTGTATTTTTTTTAAGCATGAAATTTGTCAAGGTAGCTTTTCTTTGCATCTGCAACTCTTTTGTAAATATAAAAGTTTAGGGTTATATGACTGACTGACACCACTCATTATAGGTTATGCACACTGCAAACATGCTATAATTAACATCATAATTACAGTGACCTATGAGTCTCTCCCAAATGATGAGCTATTCTTCAAAACTTTGTTCTGAGTGTGTAGTCATCATTCATTATGGAATGCCATATTTTTTTGTGTCTAAAATTAGCATTTACTGACAGTTGTGTTATTTAACCATCGTCTGATATAGCCCAGAGTTTGGGAACTGCTGTGTCTCCATTACCTTCAAAGAACATAGTACATAAGCATCTTAAAAGGTTACTGTCACTCTCCTTTCTGTGATGTGCAGTTTCCACCTACACTCCACTAAACTCCGAAGAACAGGCTTTATATGAAGACATATTTGTGCATCCTAGTTTGCATTGTTTTGTTTGGGTCTATTTCATTCTTATTTGAATGCAAGAATGCAAGCAGCCTAGTAAGGACATGCCATTCAATACTCCACCCATAAACAATATCAGTGAACATTATTAATAGCAGTACTAACATTTTAATTATCTAATGGAACTGAGAGCATATTAAAATATTTCAGGATGACAGAATGTGAGAATGGAATTGCATGAATTAAAAAAGGCCAGCCTCCACTGCTGGCATACATATTCTGGGCTTCTAACTCATAGACACTTGTCTTTTAGAATACTTTCTACAGTCAGGTTCTTATATGATGCCCGCACTATAGTCAGCAGTGCGATGCAGCCCACTGCATGAGTTTTACACGGGCACAAATGGCACTGTGCTTATTTTCTGTGACAAGCTCAGAGTAGGGGAGGGGGTGACATCATACATTCTAAGTCTGAGAAGTAATGCGTCTGATACTTGCACAATATATAACATTTGGATGTGGGCAATGCAGGATCTACCAGGGCTGGTGTGATCCGGCCATCAGAGCAAAGTCCTTCACTCTTGTGACCAAATAAAGACAGTTGCATACTAGTAAACTTGTATTTGATTAACATAAACATTAAGCCTTGCAATTATACAATGACATTATCCAGAAAAATTACAGTTCTTGCTTTTTTTAAATAATGGCATTGTATTATGGAATTTTTCTGATTCATCCCTTCTCACTAAGTGCAGGGTTCTCGGACATATTAATGATGTATTATGGATATATACACTTACAGTTAATAGCTTCATAGGTACTTACTAGGCTATTAATCTGTCAGGATGTTAAGAAGCCTAGCCTTCCATTCCCATGGCAGTTTTTTAGCTCATATAGTTTGTGAATGAATAATCCAGACCAAGGCAGAACAAGGACATTTTCTTGTTGCCCCTTTGCATGATGAACATGAATACTAAACTGCAGGTGAATTTACTTTTTCCCATCCAGTCATCCAATTACATTTGAATAGATTAAGAAGAGTATTTTGTATTAAGTGAAGTGGAACGTGGTTCCATTGCTGTGTTATTCTTTGTGATACATACCTGTCCATCCAACATGTCCTGTTTATGCTATAAAAGATACTGAGATTCCTCACACCCCTGTTAAAATGCCAGGTTTTAGTGATATAAAAAAAACGAGATCACAATAAATCATTTCATAACTTTTCCCACCTATGACCTGTACAATTCAATTGAAAAACAAATCTCTTACAGGAAAAATATAAAAAATAAAAAACATACAATAAGCTGGTTGCATAAGTGTGCACACCCTTAAACTAATACTTTGTTGAAGCAACTTTTGATTTAATTAGAGCATTCAGTCTTCTTAGGTAGGAGTCTATCAGCATGGCACATCTTGACTTGGCAATAGTTGCCCACTTTTCATTGCAAAAGCACTTCAAATCTGTTAGATTGCAAGGGCATCTCTTGTGCACAGCCCTCTTGAGGCCACCCCACAGATTTTCTATTGGCTTTAGGTCTGGGGTCTGGCTGGGCCATTTCAAAACTTAAATTTTCTTCTGGTGAAGCCATTCTTTTGTCAATTTGTATGTATGGCTGGGGTCATTGTCATGTTGAAAGGTGAAATTCCTCTTCATCTTCAGCTTTCTAGCAGATACCTGAAGGTTTTGGGCCAAAAGTGACTGGTATTTGGAAGTGTTCATAATTCCCTCCACCTTGACTAAAGCACCAGTTTGAGCTGAAAAAAGGCAACCGCAAAGCATGATTCTGCCACCACCATGCTTCACCATGGTTCTTTTGGTGATGCAAAGTGTTGCTTTGGCGCCAAACATACCTTTTGGAATTGCGGCCAAAAAGTTCAACCTTTGTCTCATCAGACCATAGCACATTTTCCCACATGCCTTTGAGAGACTTGATATATTGTTTTGCAAATTTTAGCCAGGCCTGGATGTTTTCCTGTGTAAGAAAAGGCTTCCGTCTTGCAACACTACCCCATAGTTCAGACATATGGAGAATACAGGAGATTGTTGTCACATGTAGTACACAACCAGTACTTGCCAGAAATTCCTGCAGCTCCATCAGTATTGCTGTAGGTCTCTTGGCAACCTCCCTGACCAGTTTTTGTCTTATCTTTTCATCAATTTGGGAGGGATGTCCAGTTCTTTGCAACGTCACTGTTGTCCCATATTTTCTCCACTTTTTGATGACTGTCTTCACTGTGTTCCATGGTATATCCAATGCTGTGGAAATTTTTTTTGTACCCTATTCCTGACGGATTATTTTCAACAATGAGATCTCTTTGATGCTTTGTAAGCTTTTTGCGAACCATGGCTTTTGTTGTGGCAGGTAACTGAGTAAATGTCAGAAAAATCCTACTAGGACAGCTGAAGTTTATTTGGGATTAATCGGTATCTTTAATTGATGGCAGGTGTGTACCCAAGAAGACTGAATGTTGTAATTAAAGCAAAAGGTGCTTCGACAAAGTATTAGTTTAAGGGTGTGCACACTTATGCAACCAGCTTATTGTATGTTTTTTATTGTTTATATTTTCCCCTAACAGATTTGTTTGTTTTTCAATTGAATTGCACAGGTTATAGTTCGCATTAAAGGTGGGAAAAGTTTTGAAATGATTTATTGTGGTCTCGTTTTTTTATATCACAAAAACCTGGCATTTTAACAGGGGTGTGTACACTTTTTATGTCCACTGTATCTACATAGGTAACATAAATTAATGCAAGACAGCAAAAAGGCAATTTAAAAACCATCATGATGTTGTACCATGGAAGAGATTCCTAGACTACACTGTTAGCATAAAATATTATGTTCTGAGATGCAAGCTGGCTCCTTTTGCCTACTCTGCATCCTTTAGCCAAGATAATTAGACTAGTTTATAGTTGGGAATTGATTATTTCACTTAAAATAATATAGATAGCAACTAGTGTAACAGTCATTTCCGTGAAACATGCTGCTAGCTCAGATTATAATTTTGCAGTAGAGGCCATTTTCATGTACATACTGCCATTCCAATTATAATTTTTCATCAGGATGAAAAATTAAAATCTGGCCTGGAACAGCATAAAGGAAAATTATTCTCACTCTGTTGATTACTCTGTATGGCTTCTAATTACAATAACAGCAACCTGACTGCAAATTAAATTCATTATTTTGTGTAAAAGATGAAAGCAATGTGAAAAAACTGTTTAGTCTGTTTTATCCAGCTATAGTTCCTTTGATTATGTACACCTCAAATCTTTTTATTTAGCGTGGTCAGAAAAGCCAGAGTGGTCAAATGGCAAAGAAATGGCAGACAAAAACAGAAGCCAAATGAGCAAACGGTGGTCAACAAACAGCAGACATCACTGTTATTCACAAACTGCCACTATGTCACACAGATTATGCAAAATAGATATCATCACCACAGCAAACTCAAGTTTGATTGAGATAAAATAGAAAGACTTAGTCACTGCAATAATACATTTTAACTTTTTTCACACAATAATACAGGTCTGTATTATATATTTGAACTTTCTAAACTTTGAATCCCATATGTTTGACAATATATGATCGAAGTTTAAACGTTTGAAGATATAATAAATAAAAAAAAAAACTTGCCTTAACGGTGCAGGCGGGGGGGGACAAGCCCCCCTGCACCCCCTCAAGTGGGGGGACCCCCCCCACACCTACCCTATTTAAATATACCAACTGAGAGATCACAATTCAGTGCAAAAAAGGGAAATTCTCCCATTATGCACCGAATGGAGCCATTACGTTTAACCTCTGAACGCTTGAAATTTCAATCATATGGTGTCAACAATATGCCATTCAAAATTTCAAGCGTTCATGGTTCTAATAGGAACTCAAAAATACAATAGCCCTGCAAACCATATCACACTACAAAGTTAAAAAACAAAAATAAGAATATTTCAAATCCACTGCACATAGGCACATGCACAAACGCACACACGCGCGCGCGTGCGCGCACACACACACACACACACACACACACACACACACACACACACACACACACACACACACACACACACACACACACACACACACACACACACACACACACACACACACACACCACACACATGCATGTACATCTCAAATGGATCTTCCACACTTTCATCTAGACATTTATGTACACTTGATATTTGACTGAGATTACAAAAATAAAAAAAATGTCTGCCACTGTAATATTTTATAACTTGATTCACACAAAAGCAAAGCCACAACAAGAGCGACTCAGTTAAACAGAAATAACAATATTCACACAAAACTCCTACTGACAGGTACATACATACAAATACACGTGCAAACATAGAAATGTGAATGCTCACACACACACACACACACACACACACACACACACACACACACACACACACACACACACACACACACACACACACACACACACACACACACACACACACACACAGACCCTACACAGTTAAACAAATCACAATTCAGTGGCACAAATAATAGAGTAGCTTTAGCTTTTCACCATTAATTACAAACCCCTAATGCTACTCTAACCACAGCAAAAAAGCAGTATAGAATAGTACACATAATGTTTCTCTCCACTATCTCACCACTTACACACAATTTCAGAAAGAAAAATACAGTGTTGTCTTTCATCACACTAATGGCTATTCTATTTACTTCTTTCTGGTGGAGACTTGGTAGCAATGTTATCCTGTTCTTTCCAGTAGTACTCCTTTTGGCCCTCTTCATCTTAAAAGAAAAAAAGTTGTGGGTCTTTTAGCAACTATCCTTAAAAGGACATATAAAAAATAGATCTTTTCTTAAAAGGACAGGTAAGCAACAAAATTAAAAGTACATTTGTCTCATAGCCGACACCTATTAAAAGGTACTGTTATTGCAGACAAATTGCGCTGAAACTGCTGCAACCAATCCGGTCCTTTGTTTCGCTAAAGTGGTCTTGATAGATAACAGCTTGCAGAGACATCAGTCTGCCAAGCTAATAAAAAAGAATGGCGGCTATGCTGAATATGCTTAAACTATAAGCTTATGCTTGAAAGCAGCTACACTGCTGAAACTAAATAGAAAAAAGCCAAACCCCATGTTTATGGTCATAGCTCAGGGATATGGGATAAGGGTTGCTTCCTGAAATTCCAGTTGTTCTCAAAAATAACTGTAAATTACAGACCCTGGTTATACTCTTCAAATTAAATTAGCAAGTCATTTTGAAAAATGAAGATTATACCATGTTGTTTAGTTTTTTTAGCTTTACTGTCTACTCAGTTTTCATTTATAACCACACCCACATAATTATGTCATGGGAGGTATTGGATAATGAGTCACATACACCTGCAAAGCTTTCTGGATAAGCAAAAACAACAAACAGTTTCTTCTTATGTTATGGCTTCAGTGCTACAGCAACACATAGGATAACTTTCAGCTTAAGATGTTCCACCTGCAAGACATAGCAAACAATCTTTCTAGGAAGTAAGACAAAAAAAAGAGCATTAAGGCTATGGGCTGTAACCATCTACTTCCTGTGGTTCAGGGTTTGATACCCTCAGTCCTTATTTGTTGGCCATGTGACCCTGATCAAGTCACCTAATCAGTTATTGCTTTGGGCAATTGCAAATTTGGGCAAGGCACATAAATGGCATCCTGAGCTTCAAGTC
The DNA here is from genome assembly GCF_019279795.1 of Protopterus annectens. Taxonomy (NCBI): domain Eukaryota; kingdom Metazoa; phylum Chordata; order Ceratodontiformes; family Protopteridae; genus Protopterus; species Protopterus annectens. Next base: position 122,637,342 of record NC_056740.1, on the reverse strand, counting down.
TAGTAACTACTTATGAATTTATGAACCCATGAGCCTATTGATGCATTTAATATGGAAATATAGCACCCTATGCAATAATTTAGGTTGTGAGGCATTGTAGGTTCAGTCAACGATGATGATGTCATAGCAGAGGTTTTCAGCATTAAGAAAAAAACTCAGGAGTCCTCCTTACCAACAAAATAAAATATAAAACCATATATTTTGCATCAAAAACTATCAGCCAGATTCAATAAACCCTACATGGTTTGTTTACACTGTTGCAGCATGCACCCGGTAGCACACTGTTTTGGATTCAGTAAGTGGCTTTACATGATGCGTAGAGCCATGCAAACAAGGTAAACACAGTGGCATGATAACTGCAACATAAGCAGCTTAATTGTATGCTAATCAGCGGAGCTACTCAAAAAGCTATAAAGCAACTGTGTAGACTCAGTGCTGATTTTCCCTGAGAATTCCAAAAACTATTGGAATACAGCCACAGAAAGGAATCTACACAAACAATGTCAGGGGCTACTGTTGCTTTAATTCATGTGTATGTGCAACAGGCTGAAGTCTATGCTGCTGCTGTTGCTAATAGACCAAGGCCAAGAAGAAGAGTTTTCATCTTTACTTATCACAATCTACATGACATAGAGATTGTAGAGTGATACACGGTGGCTAGAGACACTGTACAGGAACTATGCAACCTCTGTCATCCTCAACTCAAAGCCAGGGCAAACCGATGGGAACCAGTGGAGACAAAGGTATGTGTAGCCCTTAGAATTTTAGGTACAGGTACCTTTCAGAGAACAACAGGGGACATGTTGGGGTGTCGCAGGCATCAGCATCCAGAATCCTCCACCAATTCCTGAATGTTATGCTCCAACATGCCAGTCACCACATATATTTTCCAGGACTCCTGAGGACAGTGCCAGAAATATGAAGGAGTTCTACCCTGTAGCACACTATCCTGAAGTACTGGATGCCATAGATTGTACACATATAAAAACTAATTCACCACCCGGGGAACAAGGAAGGCTCCACAAAAATAGAAAGGAGTTCCACTCTATTAACTGCCGATTCATGTAATGCAAAAAGAATCACCTTGAACATGTTTGCTGGCAACCCAGGCACTTACCACGACTCACATATCTGGCATACCTCCCAAATGTATCAGATGTTCATTAGGGAGGATATCCCACAGGGTCATCTACTGGGAGATGCAGGTTATGTACTGGAACTGTGGCTGATGATGCCCAACAAAAATGCAAAACATACCTGCTGAAGAATGCCATACTGAGTTGCATGCTCAAACCAGAAATATTATAGAGCATGTGTTTGGGCTGCTGAAGTTGTGATGCTGATCCCTAGAGACATCTGGGGGAGCTCTGCAGTATAATCCATGTACATGTACTGAAATATTCATTGCATGTGCCATGCTACACAACATCACCCTAGGAAAACAGCTTCAGCAGAATCAACAAGGTGAAGGAGCACACATCCCACCACCAATGGCATGGTCACCACAGTCACACACAGGTAAGGAGTCAGAGGGAGAACCAGCAGCTGCTGTGGGTGTAGGCAAATGTAGGCATGCTCAATATACCCTCACATTGGCTAACAGGCAAAACATAGCACACTCACTGACCACCTAAGGGGCTAAAACCATCCTCCTATGTGCATACATACAGTAACATTGATGCTAGGCAAAGGTCACAACCTATACCTACCCATGTAATGGCTATGTACTGTTAGTATCGGACAGAGACATTTTATTTATTTATTTTATTTTACATTTGTTGACCGGGATAGGCCAACTGGATGCATGTCCATTTTCAGCGGAGGCCCGGGGAGAAAAGCTCCAAGGGTAAGCAGATGCAGCATTACATAATAACAGCATTACATATTACAAACAGACTATTTACAGAGATTACATAAATAAGCAAGTTAAACAAGTTTCACAGGTTAGAGTTAATCCCGAGTGTAAGTCAGGATTAAATTAAATTACACAATAAGATAGTTAGCAGATTTTTACACATTCTAGAGAGAGTTAGCCAGGCTTGATACAGTGACATAGCCAGTTAAGTGACAAATGTTGTTTGAGTCTAGTTTTTTAAATTGACCTAAAGTGGAAAGTAAGGTAATATTAGCTGGAAGAGAGTTCCAGGATCTACTTACAGAGTTTGCAAAGAGAGAGTCACCGGCTGTGTTATTAATTTTGCTAGTCTGAATTATTAGTTTGTTAGAGGATCGAAGCGGTCTAGGATTGTTATAGGGGGTGATAATATTTTTAAGTGCAGGAGTATTGTTCGGATTATAGAGGATTTTATAGGCTATAATCATTTGGTTATACTGGAATAGACTGGGTAGTTCAAGCCACCCAAGCTGATTTAGATTGATGCAATGATGTGTCCTAAATGGCAGCCCAGTGACAAACCTGGCAATGTGGTTGTAGCAAATTGAGAGTTTGCTAAGGACAGTCTTGTTTAAATTCGAGAGTAGAGGGGATGCATAAAGAAGGGTTGAAAGAAGGTGAGAGTGAGCTATGGCAATTTTAGCTGGAGGGTTTAGTAAGGCTTTTATTCTGTAAAGTGACCCTAGTTTTTTATTGATGGTTTTGATAGTATGGTTAACATGTAGGTCGAATTTTAGATTATTATCTATGATGACACCTAATAGTTTTTTAGAGGGGTCAGGGGAAATTATTGTGCCATCATTTGAATTTATGGTAAAGGTGAAAGTGGTAGAATTACGTGTTAGTGAAAATAACAGCATTTTAGCTTTTTGGGATTTAGGATCAGACGACGTTCAGAAAACCAGTTTTCTATTGTATTAAAGGTGGTCTGGGTAGCTGACCATAACTCTATTGGAGATGTGGCCGAGCAAATCAGAGTAGAGTCATCAGCATATTGGATACAGCTGACTTTTGGGATGATAGTATAAAGGTCATTAATGAAGATGGAGAACAGCAAGGGCCCTAGTATAGAGCCTTGTGGTACTCCAAGGGTGTTAGGTAGAAGGTTAGAGAGTTTGTTCTGCCAGAGGACAGCCTGCTGTCGACCATTCAGGTAGGATTGAAACCACTGAAGGACTCTAGTATGTAGACAGAATGTTTGCAGGGTGTGGATTAAAAGTTGGTGATCAACCATATCGAATGCCTTGGAAAGATCCAAGAAGAGGGCTGAGGATATATAATTATTGTTGCAATTATGGTTTATGGTGTTGGTAAAGGCTAGGAGGGCTGAAATAGTGCTGTGATGAGGATGGAAACCATGCTGAGTGTCTGCCATAAGGTGATTCTGGATTAGGTGGTGCATGAGTTGTCTATGAATACATTTTTCCATAATCTTTGCAAGTGGAGAGAGTATAATTATTGGCCTATAATTGGGAATTCAGTAGAGCTGCCTCCTTTGTGAAGTGGGATTACATAGGATATTTTCCAGATGGTGGGATTTTTAGCTTCTACTATGGTTCGATTGATTAGTATTGAGACAGGGTAAGCAATAGCATCAGCTGATTTTTGTAGGTACTCGGCAGGGAGTTGATCAGCAGAAAGTGTAGTGGGTTTTAATTTTTTGATCAAGGTACGGATAAGTGAAGTGGTGACTGGTTGGAAGCTGAATGTGAGTAGGTTTCTAGGGGTGCTACTTTCAGGACCAGGGGAGCAAGGAGGTAGTTGACTAGCTAGGGCTTGAATTGTCTCAGTAAAGAATCGGTTAAAACTGTCAGAAACATCTTCAGGGGTTTTATCAATAGTAGCAGCAGAGATTGGGGTTGAAGTTTGCCCAGGATGTAGTAGATTATTTAAACCTGCCCAAAACTTCTGAGGGTTATTTTGATTTACTGTCTGTAAATTACAGTAGTATTGTTTTTTGTCTTGTAAAATGGATTTTTTAGTTTCGTTCCTGGATTGCCTGTATTTAATGTGATCTTGGGGGTCTTTAGAAGAACACCATAAAGCCCATGCTTTGTTTCTAAGAGTAATTTTGAGTTTAAACTCTTTAGAAAGCCATGGCGCACTTTTTGCCTTTGTTCTCTTTGAACGAACAGGTGCATGCAAATCAAGGATTTCAAGGAATTTGTTGTTAAAGTATGCTACTGCTTCCTCTAAGGGGAGATGTTTTAGAATAGACCATTTACATGAGTTTAGTTCTTGTTGGAATTTGGCAGGGTCATAGTTTATATTGTTTCTAACCTTTCTGAGTAAGGGTTGTTGGGAATTAATGGCTTTGTGCTTAATTACATAGGTGAGAAGGTGATCACTTAGGCCATCAGGGAGGGTACCAGAGGTGTACAGTTGGGGGTGACTATTTATGAGTACCCAGTCAAATATGCTTTCTTTTTGGTTGGGTTTACCTATCCTGGTAGGGGTGGATATGATTTGTGTAAATGCATGCACGTTAATATGAGTGGTTGGGTATTCTGAGGAACAGGTGTCCCAGTCTATGTTAAAGTCTCCAAGTAGTAGGGTTTCTTGGGGGTAGTGACATGATAACCACTGCAGGATATCTTCAAGTGTAGATATATTGTTACCTGGGGGTATGTACATACAGATGATATTAATGCATTTATTTTTATTAAGTTGCAATTTGGTGGCAAGAATCTCCGAGTTATTAATCTGAGGTGGTTATATTACATCTATGGTGACATTCAACTCAGATTTATAGAGTACAGCTACCCCATCGCCCTTCCACGAAGCACGATCCAGCCTGTGTATGTTGTACCCAGGTGGTAACACTTCATTGTCTGTAGTGTTAGGGTTTAACCAGGTTTCAGATAAACAGAGAACCTCAGGGGAGTGGAAATCCAGAAGTGCATGCAATTCATGTACCTTGTTATTAATGCTTCTAATATTGAGATGACAGGCTAGGAGAGAGTTAGTTGGCCTATTAATTGTAGGTTTGTAGCTTAGATTGCAAGTAGAGGGGGTATGTGTATCTGAAGTGGGTGGGCCAGGGCTGGGGTGAATATCACCACCAAGTATTAGGTTAAGGCTATACTTGGTGATGAACTTCAGGAATTTGTTTATTAGTTTGTGGTAGTGTTTGGATCTAGAGCTAATGTGCCTGGGATTGAGATGTTGATAGACTGAACAAGATGTTGGATAGGACCTGGTACTGTAAGTATGGTTGAAGGTGGGAGGATTTACAGCTGGGGTGATAGTATGGCCTTTTTGGACCTGAAATCCCATGAGAAACTGGTTTTCATACAAGGTAAGGAGGTATGGTGCGAACAAGAGGGGTAGTAAAGAGGAGTATATCATTATCTGTGATTCAGCTAGTGAGTTAAGTAACTGTTTTACCTGGTGATGCAACATCAGAAGATAGAGTGGTGAGGTAAAGGTACTGGAAGGGGGATGGGAGAATACCAGATGAATGCTAATAGGTGCTATTAAAATATAGGAGAAGAATGGGGGTGGGAGGAATTATCCCAGATGAAAGCAGATAGGATCTAGAAAGTGGGGAGTGGCTATAGTACTATACATTTAGAGGTACTTGGGGCGGGAGGGAACTGGGGGCAGGGAGGGGATCGAAGAGAGCCCAAGCACAGCGAGGGCGAACATAGCGGGGCTATTGCAGTTTACAAGGTTTCCTAATCCCATGAACTAGTACTTTTTGATAACCTCAAACATTACCAGAGGTAGTTGTCCCTAAATGCCCTATATACCAGAATAAGATCTCTTAAATATCTGTAAGAGACACTGTACAAGTTCAGTTATTTTAGTCTTTCATAATAACTTTGATTTTCACATCCATGGATGCCCTTGGCATATTTCTGCTGTACTTTTTCCAGTTTATTCAGGCTTGCTTTCCTATAGGGTTTCCATATTGTTATTCCTTACTCAAGTTTGGGTCTAATGTAACTAACAAACAATGACTTCATTATGTTTGATTTCCTAGACTTTATAAATCTTTTTATACAGCCTATAGTTGTATAACTATTATTAGCCAAATGGTTGATATGATTAGAAAAACTCATAGATGAATCTACCCATATACCAAGGACCTTAAATGAGTCTACAATTTCAATCACTGTGGGCTGTATTAAATATTCACCTTTCAGTTTATGTCTCCCAAATCTCATATGCTTAGCATTTGATGTATTTATCAACATATTATTCTCCTGTGCCCAAATGGTCAATTTAGTCAAATTATTTTGCTGACATGCCTTATCTGTAACACTTGTAATCAGTTTACCCAATTTCAGGTCATTAGCATATAGACTGTGGAACACATCAGATGAAAAAGTAAGGTCTGAAAGATACAATCTAAACAAGTAAGGACCTAGGACAGAGCCTTGTGGGACACCTTGACTGTAACCAAGGATTTCACCTGTCCAGTTGGTGTGATACTTGCCATGTCATATTTGTAAGCCATACAGCTATCCATCTTATCAACAGTACATCAATACCTAGTTGTACTAATTTATTGGTCAGTGTTTTCTGTATGACCTTGTCAAATGCTGAAGTTAAATCTATATAAATCACATCACAGCACAATTTGTCATTCATAGCTGTTATTATATTCTTATAAAACATCATGTTACAGGTGGTAATAGATCTATTTTCAACATATGCATGCTGATATATGATTTCAAGTCCCAACCTATCCAGTTCTGACAATAACTTATCCAGTTTTACCTTCTCCATTATTTTTCCACAACATAAAAGTAGACTTAAGGGTCTATATGATTCTGGGTTTGTCCTACTCCCCTTTCCCTTAAAGACAGGTTTAATAAGTGCATGTCTCCAATCTTGAGGAATCTCCCCATATTTATATGACCTAGTGAATAATAGATATAATGGTAGTGTAAGTTCTTGCTGAAGTGTTTTCAGGGCATTGTTTCTTATTCCGTCTCCTCCCTGTGCTTTGTTTGGATCCAGTTTGCATAGTTCTTTTTCAATATAATCTAATTTGATTCCAGTATCTGGGGTTGCCTGGGTGTCACTAGGACAACTTATCACCCCTTTTGTGGAGCCAAACTGTTTTGCATAACATTTTGTAAATATATCTATAATCGGTTGTGTCTGAAAATAAAGTTTAGAATCTGCACGCAGTTTATCAATTTGTTTATCTTTACTCCTTCCACATCTTATGTATCTATAAAAAGGTTTCATATTATGTTCAATATCTTTATATAAATTTTCTTCAAATTTTCCTAGGTCTTGTCTAACACTATGCTTAATCTGTTTGTCCAGCTTGTTTATTTCAGTTTGAAAGTTGTAGTTCGGCCTCTCTTTCATTTCTTATATTTTTTTGTCTCTCACCTTAATCAGCTATCTCGTTCTTATGGAAATATACCCCCCCCCCCGATGTTGCATGCCTAGATCCTGATGTTAAACATTTTTTGACTTTTTGCACTCGATCTCTCTTTCAAAACTTTCCACATTCCATCTGCAGTTTTTCCACTGAACACCTCACTCTAGTTAGTTTTATATAGTAACTGTTTTGCTTCTCTATAATCTGTAATTAACCTTCTGTGCATTGGCTTAGATTTCAGTTTGGCAGAATTATCTAGCAACAAATTAACCTTAATAACCCCATGATCACTGTACATCAATGGTGGTAAAACTTGACTTGAAGTTACAGTAATTTCTTTGGGAACACAAACAATATCTAGTATATTCCGTCCCGTGGTAGTTTTTTTTAAAATCTGAAGCATTTGTTGTTCCTGAATATACTCTGTGAATAATTTCTTTACTAACGTTGTCAAATCAATATTATTCCAGTGTGTTTCTGGTAAATTTAAGTTCCCAGCTAATATTATTCTTCCCTCTTGTGTTTCATGTAAGAAATGTATGAATTCCTCTAGGTCATCTGCACTTGACTTTGGTGGTCTATACACTCCAACAATTGTTATATGTTCCAGGATTGTCTTTATTGTGACAGTTGCACAGTCTATAGTATTGGTGTTATAACGTCTTCTTCTTTCGGCTCTTCCCGGTTAGGGGTCACCACAGCAGAACTCCGGTCCGCTAATGATAGGTGATTTGTGAAAAATATGTCCTAACACCAGTACAAGCTATACTATCTAGGAGGGCTGTCAGTTCCTAACTAACAGGCCGAGAATATCCTTGCATGTTTTTACTTGGTAGTATAAGCAAGTAAAAGGTAGGTACTTTGTAAAGAAATAACTTTAACATGTGACAGCAGAGACCTATGTAACTTATATGTGTTCATTATTAAGTAGTAGGCCTCAAGCATCAAAGATTTACACAGTCATAACTCTCAAAAGTACTGATGGTACCCAATGTCTTCAGTTTAGGGATCTATATCATATAATCAAACTTTTAATAGTTCGAATCACTAAACATCGAACACAAGTGATCGAACTATTAAAAGTCCCAATTCCTGTTAAAAGTATTTTTAAATGAAAAAAAACAAAAACTAAAGGGTGTAAGTGGAGGGGCAAGCCCCCCTGCACCCCCCACACCACCGCTACTTAAATATATCAACTCCGAGACCGCACTTCAGTGCAATACAGTGCGGAAACAGAAGATTTCCATTTCCTACACTGTAGCCCAATCTCAAAGTTGATATATTTAAAGAGCGGGGAGTGTAGGGGGTGCAGGGGGGATTGCCCCACTGCTTACACTCTTTAGTTTTTGTTTTTTCATTTAAAAATACATTTAACAGGAATTCAGACTTTTAATAGTTCTATCACTTGTATTCGATGTTTAGTGATTCGAACTAGTAAAAGTTCGATTATATGATATAGACCCTCAGTTTGGACCCATATGTTTGTACTGGAAAATCATTAGAGAGAGAAGTTAGAAAGTAATGAGACTCATTTCAGTTTCAGATTTCACAACCCTCACAATATCAGTAACAATACTGATGCAATTCCACGGTGGTACAGCGGTAGCATTGTTACCTCACAGCAAGAGGTTCTCCCGTTCGATTCTAGGCTTGGCTTGAGAGTGCCTTCTGTGTGGAGTCTGCATGTCCTCCCCGCAGTTGGGTAGCATTCGAAAGACATGTGTGCGTAAATGAGTGTGCCCTCGTTGAAGGTTGGGCATCGAGCTGGCACCTCGGTGTTTTGTAAAAATCTACTGCCAATCATTAATGAACCAGAGTTCCGCTGTGGTGACCCCTTTCCAGGAAAAAGCTGAAAGACAAACAACAGCAACAACTGATGCAAAAAAAGTTTGATGCTATCAATTGTCTAACTTTCTAAGACCAATGTAAGTCGAACGTACAATTACCAGTTTAACATCACAAATGCAGATATACTAAGCACTAAATCAGCTACGCACTCTGAGCATCAGACACAAAGCTTGTCTATCACTGAATCCAAAAAATAGAAAATAGGGATATGGCACAGTTATCATCACTTGCACAGGGTGTTATGTGTCTGGGGGGGGGGCAGGAAGCCTAGGCTGACCCAATAGGTGTGTGTGTGTGTGTGTGTGTGTGTGTGTGTGTGTGTGTGTGTGTGTGTGTGTGTGTGTGTGTGTGTGTGTGTGTGTGTGTGTGTGTGTGTGTGTGTGTGTGTGTGTGTGTGTGTGTGTGTGCGTGTATGTGTGTGTGAGAAAGAAAGAGAACAGGCAGACGTTCGGATAAAGTAACAAATGGCCAGTGAGTCAAAATGAGTTTTAAGCTTCACGGCTGAAGCCAAGTGTGTTTGTCAGTATGGGTCCTCCAGGTGAAATTGGTGTGTGAGTGTATGAACACAGCCAAGCTCTGCGCTAGCTCTATATCTTGGTATGTCGGACAGGTGTGAGCCATGCAAGATAGAGGTGGCAGTTCATCATTAATGTACCCAACTATTAGAACTGGCTCTGCCAGGAGTTAGACTGGCATACCCATGCCCACAGTCAGATACATTGCTGCTATCTGAATGTGACTGATGTCGGCTGGATGAGCTCCCTTCAAGAGGATGCCCAGGAACACAACCCCATGGCCTGCCAAATCTGGGTGTGGACAACTCAACCACTAATGGAGCAGTGGGAAGTACTGCCACTATGGGAGCATGATTAGGCATGGCCATATCAGCTAACAGCATATGATGTGGTTGACCTATACTCATGAGGATGCTATTTCACTCCCAGCAGATGTTCCATCACAGACACCACCCATTGAATTTGCACCACAGTGGAGGCAGTCACGCATGTCAGCCTGTCCCATTCTACAAACATATGCGTTTCTCTGGAGAAGCTATGGGAACATGCCTGTGCCTCCATGATAGCCATAAACATACATTGAGTGGCACAGGAAGGGACACCCAGATCAGTTGGAGAATGGACAGCACTCCTAACACCTTCCTGTGTGGTACCTTGCCCACACTTTGGCTATGGCCAGAGTCAGCATGTACTGAAGTTACAGTAACCACACTTCCATGATCGACTGTCTCACCTCCACCTGTCCAATATCTGAGGGCTCACTGGAATGGGTAGGCGTAGACCTACTGACTGTGTCCAATGAAATTACAGGGGATTTATGTCAACCTCAATGTCAGATTCAACCTCTGCACTCCCCAACTGTGCATCTGTTTGGTCACCATCATCATCAAACTCTGATGATACTCTGACATCAGGTAGTAGAAGTACTACACTTCCACTGTCAGGATCACCTGTGATAATAAGCAACAAACACAGGAAAGAATTAATATATATATATATATATATATATATATATATATATATATACTACTATAGTCCAGTATATGCTAACAAACTAACAGTGGTGCCACTATTACAGACAGTACAGCAATTCACACAACAGTCCTGACACCAACCTCACAAAATAAAGATTTCTTTGAACTGCTCATCAGTACTGACATAAACATGTTCATCTTACCATGTACAGATAATTGTAGGCTCTGTACACTGGATAGTTCTGGAAGAAGTTAAGGAAACGGTAAAAACCAACATCATCACAAGTAACAGTAGCACTGGGGGTTAAACTTTTTCATTTTATTATTCCATGAACTATACTTTCAACAAGAATTTGGATTATAAGTCCAATCTAAGTCTATGTGTAATCAATCAGAATGTGTTAACTGTAGCAATCTACAATCCCCCCAACCATTTTCTTGTTAAACAGAACTAACATATACCATACAAGAGTATTTAACAATTGAAATACATAAGCCTACCTGGAAGCTCTTCCTGGAACATACTTGTCTCCGAAATAGTAGCACCAGTGTCACCAATGTCAAGAACATGCTATTCTGCACTTTCCTGGCAGTTGTCTGGATCCCTGACAGTGGATAGGAGCTCTTCATTTGCTATTAGTGGTGGCACTGTAGTAGGCACCCTGGTACCCATACAATCATGGGCCACTGAAGCTGCTCTCCTCCATGCAGTTGAGATCATGTCAGTGGTCTTTTGGTGCACCTGATCGTGTTTTCTGCTGTGACTACCTACTGTAGTCAGATCTTCAACTATCTACTTCCAAATTTGTATTCTGCCTGACATATCTCCATGTCCCCTCTTAAGCAGAAAGGCACCATGTCGCCTAAATGTTTCCTCAGTGATCTGATTTTCATGATCACTGAAAGGTGCCATACTCCTAGGTGTCCTAAAAGACAACAGAAGGATAATACACATAAGTATCACAAAACTGAAAAATACCGGTTTCCAGATATAACAGAAAAGGTAGCATTTCACTATTACCCACTGGAGAAACATAAAACAGTCTAGATGTTTGAAATATGAACAACAGGAGTTGTGCAGTTGTAACATATCACATTCTCACACAAAGCATGGCTAGATGCAAAACAAGATAAAGTAACAATAGCAACATATCCTTGTTAATGCCAAAACAGAAATGCAGCTTTGCTCCCCACCTGCAAAAAAACAGGCAAATGACACATTTTGTTAATAAAACCATCAGTGAAATGCTAAAAGTGCTATCAAATGAACTGCCCTTGAAACATGTGTACACATTTAACACAGAACATTATATTTTAAGCTATTGCCAATCACGTATGCTTGTGAAATGCCTTGACAAAAATGCCTATACTGGCAGTACACTTCTAAGTAATGCATACAGATAACTGTAGCCTTTGCTAATCAATATGTATATAAATATGAAACATATTTTTCTTAATGATATTAATGACATTTCAGCATCTGCACTATATAGCTGAAAAATACCACCATATCTTCTCCAGTTCAGTAATCCTCTGTGCAGATATATCCCAAAGTAATATCCTCTTCTGTGTTCTCTATGTAAACAAGTCACCTCATCTTCAGGTTCTCTAGCTACATGGTTGCCTTTATATGGTATAGATTCAGGGCTGTTAGCATGATAAAGATGCAAATGCGGTGTGAGCTCATTAGAATTGTTGAATCCCAAACACTTGGCTCTCTGTAGTAGATGTAAAAATATTGCAACTGTGAATGATTACTAGTAGGGAGAAGTAAAATACAACTGCAATGCAGACTGCCCTACCTCCAGTGGGTGTGTCAGGTTAGACTTGCAAAGTGTATAGAAGTAATTTTATCAAGGTTGGAAATTTAAGTAAGCAGCACACAATTCATAGCTTCTGTTCATTAACATCCAGTCTCCCCTTCATTTGCTGACAACTGTATATTATTGCCATTTAATATCTTCATGCATTTTAAGAGCAATGATATAGAATGCTTTATAGACTGCATGTCTCAGATTACTGGTCCGGTAAGACAAGAATGAGCAACAAACACAGAGAGGTAAGGCAGAGCTGTATTTTGCAAGTAATAGTCATAAATGGTTGTGACTACTCAGTGCACTGCATTTGAAATAAAAAAAAATGTACAAATAACTGTTATGTGGTTTCTTGGTACTGTTAACATTGCAGCTGGTTGTATGGAGAATGATTTCAGTTCCCTACTGCAAAGCTGCTTGTGTGGCAAAATGGGATAAGGCACCCTTTCAGTGGTTTGAAGGGTCACTGGATTAAGAGTTCAAATCCATACTTATGTAGAAATATTTCACGTGTACTCAAAAACATTTTGTAGTGGTTATTTCATAGATAGCTTTTCTTAATTTCAACTACTTTTCACTTTTGTTTATTTATTTATTTAATTTTGGCCAGTGTTTGCACAGTGCATGCCTCAGCGCTAACAAGGGAAACTAAGAAAATGAAAGTCAGGATTGACTGAGTTTATCTCATTTGCATGACACTTAGCAGTGTGAAAACTTGGACAGTTCATCTGTAAAAGTGCAAAGGTCAAAAAAGCCAATAGTTGAAAACAGATGCATTCAATTAATTCTGTTGAACACCACGCAAACATGCTAAGCAGCATTGCATTGCAGTTAATACCGAAAACTTAAGAATGAATAAAAAAATATGGAAATGTCATGTAATTAGTCCTGTAGCAGCAGGTGCAAATGTAGAGCTGGAGTACAGATAATCCTGGGTTCTAGTAAGGAAGTGAAAACTATTTTTACTGTTGTGACAGTGTAGTTTATAGCAATGAACTGGAAACTAGACAAGTGTTATTTCAACATTCTTGTGGCAACAGGTGTAAGTGTAGGACTGCCATACCCATGGTCCTGGGTCCTAATCCAGGATATTCAAGACATTTTACTGTTGTTCCACTTCCCATTATATTCACTCTCACTTATAACACTTTAGATAGTGGAGCTGATATGAATTGTATGTATGAGGGATAATAGAACCTTATTGTGTTTTAGATGTATGACTGCAGGGATACTGTCTACTATAGTTATCTAAGTATAATTCTGCTATCTGGACTTGCATGGCTTTCACAATTACATAAAACACATATACAACTGGATCTATATATAAGAACCATGTCAGGTCAAGCACATACATGTGTAGCACCTAAAACAGTCATCTGTATTTATGAATAATTTCTGACTATGTCTGAGCAGCACTTCCTCTGTGGCAAAGATGGAAAATCAACACTGTGGAAGAAAATGTTTTGTCCCTTACACCTAGGCTTGAATCCCACACTTTAAAAAAATGATATCAGTGTATAAAGCCAAAAACATGTGTCAGGTCATGACATTTATGCCCCCAGTGTATGTCTGCAAACTTAACTCACCTAACAGTTACCTTCCAATTTTCAGTAGGCATTTCCAAGCTACATCAGCAGACACCACTCAAACTAAGGTCAAGTGTCAGATTAACCTTCCTATTTCAAATATTTATTTCTTTCCTGCTTGGCACTGCTGTTCTCCACTTAATATCATGCAAATGCAGTTGTCATCATTGCTCAGCTTTGTGCACTACCAGTAAATGTAATAACTGGAATTGGCAGGAAAGCATTAGTTGCCATTGCTCTTGTTCGGGTGTTAGACATGTCTAGAGTTAGTGGGGAAGCTGCCTAGTTTAGGGCACAGAGGTGGGGTGTCCAGGATATTTACTGGATTCCTGGTAAAGTGCCACAGCCAAAGGCTTCTGCAGTGGGACTATTCTGGCTTCCAACACAAGTTTGAGGCATGGGGTAGTTTGACTCAGGCTGTATCCAGTACTACTGGCATTCCACACACTGAAGAACAGCGTAGGCATCATTTTAATGACCTACAGATGCGCAAAAGGATACCGCCAACAATTGATTGACTGAATTTGATACTGCAGACATCCCACAGCTGTGTAAGTATGATATGAGAACATTTATAATAAACAGAAAGCTAAATATAGGCAAGACTGAAATGCATAATGCCCTTCTGTTCTTGTCTGTTCTTTCCCCAGCTAATGCCATAGTAAAGTTCAATAGATGAGCTCATGCTGCTGAAATGGGGGCTGAGGGAAGCAAGTGGTATGTATGCAGCACAAAAGAAGTATTATTGTAGCTTTAAAAGTTAGATAGATTTTTTTTTTAAACAGTTGTAGCAAATTGTGCATGTATATGCTAACTGTAAAAGCAAGTATGCATGCATTAGTCTACAGAACAAACCAACTTTAGGAGTCAAATATAAGACAATAGTCAGATGTGGGTTTAGATACCATAAGTCACAACTATACAATACTGTATTTCTTTAATAATATGTGCATTACATTAAACTCTATACAAGTGGCATACATGCCCTGCTGTTAACTGTAATCTGTATAACTGGAACATGCATATGTGCAATATATGAACATTTTAAGGATTACTTTCAGCAGTCTGTAATTATAGTGTGTATTTTTAGGACATATGTTTAAATGCATTATTTCAGATAAAATAGCTGTATAATTGTGTTAATGTACTGCATGTCACATATGATGGCACTAAGTTTATTTCTTTTTTTCTTCTCTTACCCCGACCCTTATCTGTCTTTTTTATTTTCTAGTATGTGTCATTAAAATGTCTGCATGTCATCCATGTTTACCAAATCACTAAATACTATACAGCACAATGAGGTAGGCAAACCCCATTTGATTAGATTGCCCCTGCTCCACTGGCTCCAGCTCCAATGCCCAGCACATCTGGGACCCAACCTGGCAATGCTGCCTCTGCTAACCCTACACCACCTGCACCCTCTGGTAGTACTGCCTCAGCAGCTGCTACTGTGGTAGTCTCAAGGAGCAGTGGTGGAGGTGGGGATTTCATCCCCCATCAGGAGATGCTAGGGTTTGTATTTAGTGAAAAACAAAATGAAGTGCGGGTGCAAGTCCGAGCCACACCACGAATCCACAAATAAATAATAAACGCTGGTGTTTAACGCTAATTTAGTTTCAGTAAAAATGCATTTTCGCCGCTGAAAAAGCCAGCAGCTTCCTCAGAACAAATACAAAGTATCAATCGCCAAAGTATCAAATATTGGTATTTGATGGTTACCTCCCACCACGCGTCTCTAAGGTATCGTAGCAGCTCCAAACGTGTAGGCCGAACAAGATAGTATCATATACTGTATGACATGAGTTGATGTCGTACATCTTTGTAAAGTCGCTTTTACTTGTGTGTGAATGCGATATTGACGTTCTTGTCCTGTTTCTAGTCCAAGGTGTTACAGGATTTAGTATTTACGCCAGAACAGGAAATGATGAGAATTTATACATTTCCTGTCTATACCTAAATGGTTTGGCGGTTGATACTTTGTATTTGTTCTGAGGAAGCTGCTGGCTTTTTCAGTGGCGAAAACGCATTTTTACTGAAAATAAATTAGCGTTAAACACCAGCGTTTATTATTTATTTGTGGATTCGTGGTGTGGCTCGGACTTGCACCCGCACTTCATTTTGTTTTTCACTTGTTTGGTTACCAGTACTTTGTTCGAGGGTTTGTATTTAGGGTTGTACACCACACCATTTGTGTATGCCTACAATGGATGGAGAGGCTGATCTCCCTCGTGGTACATAGGAGAAGACATCAAGCACTCCAGCCTCCAGCAGAGTTAGGGGACAGTTATGGCAGTCCAGTAGGTGAAGACTTGATTTTCACTGTCTCCATGTTTGACAGGCATAAGCCTGTGTTGTTATCTCTCTTATCCCAGTCACAGAGTTCCCCAAACATTTGTGTCCTTCACCGTCTCGGTGTCTTGTCTTGTTTGTCTTGTTTCTTTGCATTTGCTTCCTCACCTACCCAACTTACCTGACCCAGAAATACCTACATCCCTTACTCAGCATTCCTCTCTTACTGAATAAAAGAAAATGGCCACCTGCCCCACAAAAAATATAATCCCATACATAGCTCTCCATTTCACACATGTCTTCTTGACACACTTGATTTGGTCCAAATGACTATACAACATGATTACATTGTCACCCCTCTCTCTGGAGGTGACAGTCCAAATTCAGCTAATATTCTGCACATATTGTCAGTTTTCACTGTTGAAGAAATGGATAGCTATGGTTCTTAACTACCTCTCTCCTGCACATTCCTGTATTGCTTTCCTTTTGTTCTTAGCCCTGCTTTCTTCCAATTTTACCACTTTCCTATCTATTCCATTTTAACACCTATAATCTGTTTAAAAAATAGAACCATACAAAACACACATCTGTACCAGTAAAATCAATGGATCCCTTCACTTTTTGGCCTCCGTGTTTGAGCAGAGTTTGGAAATGTGAACCAATTCCAAGCAATGATGAGCAGCCCTACAATGCTGCAGTTACCTCCATGCAATGCAGCTTAACCCCACTGCACTATGCCAACACACAGCAACGCATGTACTAGAAAGAATTAATGTCATTGCATTATCACTGTTTATTTAAAAGTAAGCAGAGGTAATCCAGAGGGCTCAAGTGAAGTCTGGTATCCAAACTGAGTATAAAGGATTAGTCCAGATAAAATCACTTTAGCTAGCAAAAATAGGAGACTCTCTCTCTCTCTGTCTCTTTTTCTGATACCTTCCCTGTAGCAGGAATAAAGACACCTTGTTGAAGTTTCTTATAAGAGGCTCATATATATATATGATTAATGTTTTTTATCAAGAGGAAGAAGAATGGGGACTGGTCACATTAATCATATATATGAGCCTCTTATAAGCAGGCACTGTAAACCTTTTTTGTTAAACAAGAGAATAATAACCTTTCATATTATATGTCAGGAGATAATGAGCCCCATAAAAGTGGGCATTGCCTCTCATTTTACATGTGATAGACTGGAAAAAGGTATGTAATAAACAAATGTAAATAAATAAATACATAAATAAATAGGTAATAGAAGCTTTCATACTTGGCTCCAAGGAATATCAGCCCCACTGATGCAGAGCAGACACAGCATCTCATTTTACATGTGTTAAAAACAGACTAATAATGTCTGGTGATAACCTTGTAAAAATAGGCATTTTCGGGAAGCAAGATGGCCGCTGGGGAAGCAAGATGGCCGCTGTCCTGTAGAGAGTGCTGAAACTCAGGAGAGCATCACTTAAAAATATATCTGCTTATTTTACCAGTAAGACTTAATATTTTTCTCATCAAAAACACGGATTAATTACTACAACACCTCGTTCCAATTACCAGAAGGAAAGAAAAAACTGAAACTCTTACCATTAATGACGGATTTATGCTGATTATTTGGGGACCTGGACACCACATGTAAATCCTGCACAGGGAAGGGCTAGGCCAAAGAATCCTGAAATTAAGACAGAAAAAGAAATCTTGCTAAATTTCTGCTTGCTACATTCAACAATCAATAATCGAAATGCCACTAGCATCAGAAGATATGGAAAGCCAAACAACAAAAACTAAATTTACTGCTATTAATTCTCCAGAGAAAGACTATACTGCCACTTCTAAAAGGGCCAGAGTCCAGAAGGCCTTAGATACTAATAAAAATGCTAATATAGCTAAAGGTAAAACAGAAAGCTCCAACTTAGATGACTTAAAAGCAGCACTCCAGCCTTTACAGGATGCTATACTAAATCTTACTGATCAGACTAAGGCTATTGGCTCATCTACAGACAAGATATTAACAAGATTAGACAAGATTGAATCCAAAATAATGGACCAGGACATCAAAATTGATACCATGCAGGAGGAGTTGAAAGTAAATAAAAAATCAATACAGGAGTTGCATATAAAAATTCTGGATCTCGAAGCTAGATCCAGAAGAAACAATATAATCATAAGAGGCATTCATGAAAGCGTTGAACACAACAAGCTAACAGACGTGATAACTTCCATATTCAGACTTTCACTTGATAATGACCAAGAAGTTAAACAAATCACAATAGAAAGGGCACACAGAGCGTTAAGAGCCCCCATGGTGCCAACCAACCCCAGAATTGTTTATGCTAAAATTCTGAATTTCTACCATGTGAACAAACTGTTAGCTGCAGTCAAACTCAAAAAAACAATAATGTGGCAAGGAATGAAAGTATCCATATCGCATGACCTACCCCAACAAATCAAGGTGGCAAGACAGCAATTAGCCCCATACTGTGCGTACCTTATCAACAGTAACATAAGGTTTCAAATGAAGTACCCCAATTCTCTATCATTCACAGCCCAAGAACAAAAACATACAGTCACCAATAAGGAAGATGCTGCAACTTTATTTATTAAGTTGTTCGGAACCAACCCTGGTAAAGAATCAAAATAATCTAAGCATTTTAGCGACTCACTTCTAAAAAGATGGAAAAACAGCAATAAAAGTTATTTCCTTTAATTCCCTTGGTTCCAGAAATTGAGACTGCTTACCGGAGCGTTATACCTTGCCTTCGAAAGACCAGAATGGAGATAGGCCTATCCTTTTCAGGCTTCCCTGCAGTGTTTAGTGTGTGACCCTCACCTCTCGTAGCCCCCTGAAGCCATAATTCATCAAGTGCTGCCTCGTGGTTTTGGAATTCCAGCCTAGCCAAATGTAACTCCATTTCCCAGCAGTCGTCCTATCCTAACGTGACCTTAACGTGCCTACTAACTTCCCAGGATGCGTCACATCATTAAAGCGACAGGTTGAGCTAAGGAAATATAAAAATTGTATGGCTGTTGTCCCTTTTAACCTATAATAGTGATAACATATCAGTGATGTAAAGAAAGCACTTGCAGCGATACCCGACTTGACTGCATGACACCGGACCTGAGAAGTGTAATGTTCCATTAGTTCAAGGTAAAAGTTTTACATCCATAATGTCTTCACACTGACTGGAGAAATTATTAGCTCAAACATTTACAACAATCACTAAAGTTCTTTGCACTTCATTCAGCCTGTATCAAATGTTATATTCAGCATTGTCGTCTCATAGCTAGTTGTTTTCCCGTTTGATTCGCAGCTAGAATGTCTTCTGGGTGGAGGCATGCGTGAATGGGATGTGACTTTGTTTAGGGTTGTGCGGCAGGGCTGGTAACCAGGTTTGAGAGGATCCACTGCCAGTTGTTGGTGAACCGGAGTTCCGTCGTGGCGACCCATAACCGGGATTACTCGAAGGACACAAACATTTCATGGAAAGAAGAAAGGGGAGAAAAAAAGGAAAAAAAAAATATATTGCTATGCAAGATTCTGTTTGATGATGACATATTGTATTACTCTGTTGTCGTTAAATGGGTGAAATGTAATTGCACTGCTAAATGGTTTTGCTTCTGCGATTTAGATCTTTACACAACGCATTAATTATGTACTGCTTGTAATGCAACTTATCATGGGCAGTCTAAACTTTGGATGAGTTGGTGATTTTAACATGCAAGTGTAAGTGCTGAGGATTTTTTTTTTTTTTTTTTTTTTTTTAACTCTCACTTGTGGCTAAATCTTCACAATGGTGCAATTGCTATACAATGATACAAATGCTATACAATTGCAATTGCTATACAAAATATAGCTATACAAAATTTTGCGTGTTTCACAGCATTTCCGGTAATTGGGAAGTCTTTCTAGGCTCACTTTAATACACATTGCAAAGAATGTTTTAATTTCATCAGCACTGACTGGTGTTCACTGTGGGTTCACCTGACCTTCAGCCAGCTGATGCTGTAAATGTCTTATTTTCATCTCTAGGTTAATACCTGTCGTGAAAGCATAAACTTTTAGTACCCATACGGTTTTCACTTCTGTTCCTCACTCACTATGCCCCTAACAATATTCCCTCCCCACTTGAAACAATACACCCTTTGACACTCCCATTTTAAACACAACTTTCCCCCTTTTTCTTTCCGAAGCATCACTTCTCTTTCTTCTTTTTTTCTAAATGTCCCATCCACTGCTCTACTTCCCGAGTACATTCCCTGTATGCCTTAGGGGTATACCACTTAGTAGCAGGCAGACCAGTCAGAACTTATCCACCCTGTACTGTAATGCACTCTCGCTCTTATGCTATTACCACTATCCTCCTATATAATAATACTATGCACTCTTCTACATCATGTTATAACTTACTTCTTTTTCTCACTACTTCATTGTCTTTATTAATAATCCTTATTATATTTCTTGAACTATTTACACATTTTCCCTACCAAAATGTAAGAATGTTATACATTTCTTTGCAACATCCTCCCTTCTACAATATGAATCCATTTACATCCTGCAAGAATTCAGATCTACCAGAACTGTATAGATCTATACATACTGTTGTAACCAGTTTACTGTATATAACTATCCTGTAATTATGGGTGTATTTATGAGAAATGTAACAAACTAAAATTCATTTATTAGTATAAATTAGTATAAATGTACAGTGATGAAGTTTTCTTCAAGGATCTCTACTGGAGGAGGGGGAAAAAAAAAAAAGTACATTACAGCTGATGCAGCCTAGAGTGACTCAAGGGGTTGATTTCACAGATGAAAAGCTGAAATGTGTATATTACAGTAGTAGCGTAAACTTTCCGAAGTTACGCTAGCAAGGTGTCAACGGATCTTTATAGATAGCCGCCCTATACTGCACGACAAGACTCTGATTGTATACACCTTTTACAACAATATGTTGATTTTACTAAAGGTGTCACACAAAAGCAGAAAGTCAAAGTTTTTGATGACAGCTGAAATGCGTTTGCTTGAAAGGCGCAAATGTTGTCTTAGGGTGAAAACACTTGTTCTATCAAGATACTGGCAAGGCAACAGATAACCTGTTTACGATGCCCGGGTCATTGCAGTCGTGTGGCACTTGATTACCTTGACTGACTACTGCTCTTAACACATAATTCTTAAAAGAAAGAATATTTTGTGTAAACTTTGGGCTCATACAGTTTAATTGATACATTGATTGTTCTGTTGGAAATAGGATGTGTCTAGTTAGCACTATACCTAAATGATACAGAAGGAGAGCAATTTTACAATATCATAGTTCAGGATCCATTGCAGCAGGGAAAGGATGCAGTGTAATACTTACAATATATGATTACGAACATGACAGAATAATTTAGTATTTTTCCTCTCATTTACTAATTTTCTGTTACTGTATGACTGTAATCAACTGAATAGGGTCATTCCTTGGAAGCTCTAGGATACAGACTACCTATGATATTTGTATGGTGTAACCCTGGTACAGTTTTTATTGGTTAATATGTGAGTTTTTATGTAAAATGGTAAATCTGAACATAACTTAGTAGGACTAACCCATTACATGGTATAGGGAAAAGTCAATGAAGATAGCTATGAGTGTTTTCTTAAAGTTCGCTATGCTTCTGGGGTCTGGAAAGCGTGTGTCCCTTTAATAACAGATTGACACAGAATGTAACACCAGTCAGCTTCAAGATTCCCATTACATATATCTTTTCTGGTATGGAAAGGAGTTATATGATTATTATATGTCTAATGCACACTAAAAGGAATGAAGATTTAATTTAGAATAGAGGTCTACTGTGATATACACCTTACATAGACCTATGTTGACAAGATTGGTATGTCCAAAAACGTCTTCCCCTGGGGGGAATGGAACTTAAATGATTACTAATATAATTCGGGTCATGCTAATTATAACTATGAAGTCTTATTAACCATTTTAAATATGTTTCTATATTGAGTTTTTTACTCTTAGGCTTTGCTCTGAATGAGTTAGGCAGTGTTGTAATTTGCTGTTTTATAATTGAGGTCTGTAATCTGGGATACATTTTTCCTTATTCTGTACTTGTGTTTTAGCTTAATAGATAGAAAAGACTGTGTTTCATTTGTTTGCAACATGTTCAATTAATATATGTATTCCAGCCTCTTCCAGGCTAAAGGAGTAAGTGGTTATGCACTGGAGATATGCTGGAGGAGTCGCCCATCTATGGCTTTATGATGTATGGTCCTTTTTTAGGCCCTCTGTGTTCAACTTTTTTACCCTAGTAAAGCCTAACCTCTTTTGTTACCCACAAATGTTAAGATTGGTATGTGGAAGATAGCCTCATGGAATGTCAAAGGTTTACAATCTGAAAGCAAAAGAAAACTTATTCTTCATCTGTTGTTCAAAACCAATCTAGATTGCATCTTGTTACAAGAAACACACTTATTAAAAGAACAATGGAGCTCCATAAATAATAAAAGATGGATTAAGGAAATTATAGCAGCGGGGAATAGAACTAATAAAGTGGGGGTGGCTATCATTATTAAAAACTCCTTTAATCACACTATTGTAAAACAAGACTTTGACTCTGAGGGTAGATGGTGTTACTTTGTAACTAAAATAGATAACTTGGATAAACCTGTTCTGATTTTAAACATATATGCCCCGTGTACGCTCCAACACAATTTCATTATGAACTTGTATAACATCCTTCATAAATTCCCAGGTCACTACTATATAGTAGGGGGAGATTGGAATTCTATCCAGGATCCAATTCTAGACAGATCTAATAGGATGTCCGCAATTAATTCTCAGGCCTCCTCCGCTATTTCAGATCTTAAAAGTGACTTTAATCTATTTGACCCATATTGTAATAATTCCGATAACCTGAAGAACAGAGGGTATACCTTTTTCTCTCAGTGTCATAAGTCCTGGTCCAGGCTGGACTTTTTTTTAATTTCAGACATATTTCGGAAATTTACAACTTCTGTTTACACCGAACCGAGATCAATTTCTGATCACTCAAAGATTACATTAACTATAGAACGGCCCCGAGCCACCCCTTCAAATAATCTGTTGAGAGCATGGAAACTTAACCCTAATTTACTAGAAAAGTCCGATATTAAGAAAGAAATTAATACCTTATTAGACCAATGTATACTTGCCATTAAAGATTCCAACACCCCGTTTGATATATCATGGGCTACCACTAAGGTTTTGATTAGAGGGTTATTAATCAATAAAGCCGCCTACTATAGGAATGAATATATCTCTAAAGAGAGGAGTATACAGGAAGAATTAAAATCCCTGGAAACACGTATTCAACAAAACTACTCATCGGATTTAGAAAAAGAGATTAACCAACTACAATTAAAGTTAATTTCACTACAGGCTGATAACCTGTCGTTCTATGAGATAAAATCTCTGGCTAATTATTCACACTGGGCACAACTCCCCTCTAGGTTTCTGGCAAGATTAATTAATCAACATAGTAATACTCCCCTTATTTCAAGAATTAAGGTCCATCAAAAGTATATATGTTACACACAAGACATAATAAAGATATTTGAAGAAATATATGAAGAAGTTTACAATCCTACCCCTTGTACTATAGACAAGCAGGAACTAAACATATTCCTTGACAAACTAACAACACCAAAGATAGACGAACATCATCAATCCTTATTAGCGGCCGATATCACTCAAAGAGATACTTTGTCTGCGATCAATAACCTTAAAAATAATAAAGCAGCAGGACCAGATGGGTTCACAGCAGAATTTTATAAAGCCTTTAGCCATAAACTAACAACCATACTATGTCACCTATTTAACTTCATTATTCAGAAGGATGTCTGCGACCTTCACCTAAATGCATCCCGAACTATTCTAATCCCCAAACCTAATAAGGACAGTACCAATCCTAATAATTATAGACCCATCTCTATCATTAATATAGACATTAAAATTTTAGCAGCAATCTTAGCATGTAGATTGAAATCTGTTATTAATAAAATCATCTCTCCTGAACAATCAGGGTTTATAAACCAGAGACAAACCTTTGACCAGACTCTCACCCTAAATGCTATGACCTCTTTATCATTGATTAAGCATACCCCTATCTACGCCCTTGCAATTGACGCATCCAAAGCATTTGACAGAATAAACAAAGAATTCTTGATCTCGGTTCTACAAAAACTTAATTTCCCTACACAGTTCATACGCATTCTTAATACCCTTTATAAACATGCTTATACTACTTTACAAATAAACAAGCATAGCTCCAACAGGATAATGATTAATAATGGTATCAGGCAGGGATGCCCTTTATCACCACTTTTATTTAACCTTTATATTGAACCTTTACTTTTACTAATTAAACAGAGAACATTCCATCATATTCCGAGATTATTTAATACCGAAATACCCCTATCAGCTTATGCAGATGATTTAAATATTTACTACTCCCTTCCCAACTCTGATATTAACAAAATTAATAATGCTTTGCAAATTTTCTCCAAATTCTCCAATTATAAGGTGAATATAGATAAGACAACGATCTTCCCAATTAACATCTACTCGCAATTACCTAGAGAAAGATCCTTACTTAGCATAAAAGTAAATGACCATCTCCAGTACCTAGGAGTATCCTTCCAAACAGATAGAAATTTACAACACCAAGGGGACCTATCTAGATGTTGGGGCTTGATACAAAAGGATATGGAAAGATGGACTCAACTAAAACTCCCGGTCCTCTCGAGAGTAGCCATTGTCAAAATGAATATTCTACCAAGACTACTATATGTTCTAAATGCTACTAACACCCTGATTCATAACAAGGTCTTTAATAATATTCACTCATCTCTTTCGAAGTTTATATGGTACCCAAGACCCATCAGGATAAGCTATAAAAAACTTGTTTACCCTAAAGATAAGGGTGGTCTAGGCCTTCCAGATTTTAGACTAATGTATGAAATAAATAGAAGCAGTAGAATAATTAATGTTGCAACTTTCAGAGAGGAACCAAATGCCTGGTGCCCATCTTGGGTCAAACTCTATCACAATTATATTAAAACTCTTTCCATTAATCCCATGGCCCTACCATTCTTAGACATCTCTGCCAAAAGAAAGTACAAAATTCAAAATGATCTATGGTCCCAAATCAAATGTACACAAAACTTGTTTAAATCTCTAGATCTACATTTTGCGTTTCACCTTCTCCAACCTTTACACCTTAATCCTAACATTAAACTAAACGAGAATTTGATTAATTTGAATACATTTCCACTGATCAAAAGTAAAATGGTTCTGGATTTCTTCTCATGCAGGATGGAGCATATTTCTTCCATCAGAAACAAGTTTAAGCTTTCGAACAAGTACACCATCATGATTAGACAACTAATGGACATTTGCAGCAAATTCTGGAGGGATACTGATATTCCTGAACCCCAAATAGAAAGGTGTAACGTATTATGGAATCTACTAACTCGTAAAAAGAAAATGGTCTCTCACTCTTATAAATTAATCTCAGCAATTAGATGCTCGAAAGAATCTATCCATTCTGATTTTTGGATAAAACAAGACCCCTCGATCTCCTCTAAGTCCATTGCCCAAGCCACTCAAATATTTTCTAAAGCTATTCCTTTGTTAAAGTTCAAGTATACCCAACTTATGATAGTAAATAACGCATACTACACCCCTGCTTTACTAAACAAGATGTACAATGAAGTCCCACCCTTTTGCCAATTCTGCCCTTTGATGGAAGCAGATATCATTCACATCTTTTGGAGTTGCAAATGCTCATATAAACTTTGGTGTGCTCTCAGAGTCAAATTAGAAAAAATGGGTTATGAAAAATCTACGCTTTCATGGCAATTCGCCCTCCTTCGTATACCCCCGGTAGGCATAGACATTAAGAATATTCATTTTCTAATAACATCTTTTATGCTGATAAAATACTATATCACCCTAAATTGGAAAGATAGATCGGCTCTTTCATGGGAAGGACTCAAACGGATAGCTGGGAAGCATTTTTCTGCTCACAAATATTTGTGGTATTCCATGAGGCTAAATCCGTCACAGAGGGATGCATGGAAAATGGTGTATGAATTTATACTAACATAATCACACAGCAGTCAAACCTCCTACTTGGGGGCTCTGCCTAGATGGGCTTTGTATATAGTTACTGTATGTAGAGGAATTTCTGTTTGTACTTTTCTTTTTGTCATGCTGTTTGATATGATTTGTTATGATATGATTAAAAATCAATAAAAAGAATTAAAAAAAAAAAAATAGGCATTTTCAATTATCAAAGTGGGAACCACTCTATTAGATGGACCTAATGAAGCTCAGTCGAAAGTGTTTTCTTAACTATAGTTATATGGTTGAAGCTCATGTTGTGTTTTCATACTTTAATAGTTAATAGTAATATTTAATAAATGTAATAAAAGTTAATAGTAATAGTTAATAGTTAAAAATAGAAATAAAACCTTTTAACAAAGAATGAGGTTCCACAGGGTGCTGAGCTGGTAAAGGGTCTTTCAGGAATATTCAAATAAGGGACTAACCTCTAAGCTTTGGGATTAGCTCCTTGTTTTTCCCTCTCCCAGATTTTCCTCCAATCAGCTCCCAAGGAATCTCTCACTATTGTAACTAACCTGTTGAATGTAACATATTAGAACAAGAACACTCATCCATCTACTTGCTAAACTGAATAAACTACTGGAAATTTCAACAAGGTGTCTTTATTCCTTCCACAGGGAGTGTATCAGAAAGAGAGAGAGAGAGAGAGAGTCTCCTAGATCTGCAGTTAATGTGACTTTATCTGGACTAATCTTTTATACTCTGTTTTGTGTTCATTTAAATACATCTGAATTCAAACCCAGAATCATCTGGGCTCAAAAACAAAGGTGTTAATGCAATTATACCTGCTACCACAGATTCAAATAAGCAGCAGGTGTGTTTTATAGACTCAGTACTAATTCTCAGACTTTTAGCAATGTAGCTCACATTTGCATACTGCTTAACTACATGCAAACAGGGAAAGTAATGGAAATGTGTGTCTCGCATGGGCAAGCCCTTTGCCAACCATCATCCAAACCTACTGCTCACAGCTGCACTATGCAAAGTAAATAACATGTATTAGTGCTGTTTACTGTCCATTTACTCTTTATACTGTGAAACTATGTTGAAACATAACAAAATGAAGGGCCTAACAATATGTCACATATTTATAATGCAGCCATGTGTTGTCACCCCCCATCCACTGCAACCCTGGTGTCTCACTACTTGTTCACAAGTATATCAACTACACTACATTAATTAATATCAAATGTGTGATATGCAATGTAAATCAATCTGCTAACATGGAGAACTAGAACTATCTTCACAGTTGAACAGGCCTACATATCCATCAACTGACCCTGGGAACTATTAACCCATAAGCATAACCAGCCTTATCTGTAAGGCCATAGAAAGAATCATTAGGGATCTTATCCACTGGGACACATGGCACTTACTCTTGACCTGACCCAGCTTGGTTTTGTCAAGGGTAGATCTCACTTATTCAACCTACTGGTCATCTTTCATAATGTTCCCAAAGCCCTGGATGAGGGAATACAGGACATTCTGCCTATGTTGATTTAGCCAAGGCCTTTGACACAATCCTCCATTTAGATGTCATAAAGAAAATCTCCCATCTAGGAATTAGTCCATACATTACTAGATGAGTAGTCCACTGGCTCACAGACAGAATACACATTGTTAAAGTTGGGAGTCCACCTCTACCAGAAGACCAGTTACCAGTGGAGTACCTCAAGGATCTGTGCTGGGCCCTCTACTGTTTGGAAACTATTTCTTTGAAGTCCAGGTAAAGGTAGATGGCCTGTGGCTTACCAGGTTTGCAGATGACTGTCAACTGGGTGCAATCATATAGAGCTCCCCATTGATGTTAACAAGTTACAGAAAGGGCTAACACAGACAAATGATTGGTGCCAAACACATGGACTGAAAGTTAATGCAAAATAATGCATGGCACCCTTCTAAGCTCAAAGTCAATGGGGCAAGACTTAGGAACACAGTTTGATAGCAATCTAAACTTCGATCGCTATGTGTCCATAGTGGTAAGACATGAATTCTACATTGTGCAACTCATAAATAAGAGCATTGCATCCAAGATCAGGAGGTTGTAGCTCCACTGTACTCAACCTTTATCAGATTGTTAATTGAGTACAATGTTCCCTTCTGTATGTACTTCTCCAGACACTTGCAACAAGTGAAGAAACCACAGAGGTTTCTGACCAGGAGAATCCAGGCCCTCAAAAACATGACATGACTGAAAGCTCTGTCACTGAACTCAGTATCATACAGTCTGCTGAGAGGTGACCTGTGCCTGGCCTACATAACTGTCTCAGACCCTGCCCTACTGGAAATGCTGGACATCCACAGATCATATGGGACAAGAATAACTTGCTCCAGGATCTCAACCTAGCCAGTGACATAAACAGAACATGCTGGAGAGACAGACATATCTCCTAGCAACTGCCACACCTCTGGAATAGGCTCCCACTGCATGTGAAACAGTGCTCCTCAATTACCCTAATCAAAAGGAAACTTGACAACTTGATATGTGATTGTAAATTCACCCCAGGGATGGCACCTATGTCCCCCATGGACACGGGAAGTCAGGGATGATCACAAGATTGTTCTGCTAACAATTACCATCTAACTATGCTCAATAAGAGTACTTGGGTTTTTATATGGCTGGGCTTGTAAATGTCCTAGTACCATTAGCCTAGTAACCTCCTATGAACCTATGAAGCCATGAACCTATGAAGGCCTCCCAAAATCTTCTCTCCTACATAGAGTGCTGATGTCATCCACTATAATTTGTCCTGCAGCCTTGTAAACGTCAGACTTGTGCCTTGATACTTGCATAAAGTGCTGAGATGTGTAGTCTGTGTACTTAGGTAGGTAGGGATTCTGTTCTCACTGCAGTCAAGTATGTGGGTGTCTAGCCAGAAAAGCATATGCATGTAACCTACAGTTGCCACTCCAATCCCATGAATTGACAGTATTTTGACACTTGCACATGCCTGCACATCTATTTCATGCAGGTCTCCCAACATTCTCTCTCCAACATGCACTGTTGACATCATCCACTAAAAGTTGTCTTGCAGCCTTGTAGAAATGCCTACACATCCAGTTTCATGCAGGTCTCCCAACATTCTCTCTCCAACATGAACTGCTGACATAATCCACTATAAGCTGTCCTGCAGCCTTGTAGAAGTTAAACATATGCTGCTGAGCTTGTGTAAAGTACTGAGCTCTGTAGTCTGTGAACTTAGATAGGTAAAAGGCTCTTTTTTCACTGCAGTCAAGTGTGTGTGTGTGTGTGTGTGTGTGTGTGTGTGTGTGTGTGTGTGTGTGTGTGTGTGTGTGTGTGTGTGTGTGTGTGTGTGTGTGTGTGTGCCTGTTTGTGTCTATCCAGAAGAGCATACATGTGTATCATACAGTTACCACTCCAAAACTATGAACTGACAGTATTTTGACACTTGCACATGCCTACACATTTATTTTATGCAGGCTTCCAAACATCCTCTCTCCAACATGCACTGCTGATGTCATCCACTATAAGTTGTCCTTCAGCCTTATAAAAGTCAGACTTGATCAGTGGTTCTTGCCTTAAATACAAAAATCTGTAGTCTGTGTACTTAGATAGGTAGGGGTTCTGTTTTTACTGCAGTCAACTGGTGTGTGTGCATCTGCGTGTGCATGTGTATGTGTATGTAGCCTTTTAAAGCAGCATGTGGGACACTGTTATTACCATATTCTCCTCATCAGATACCGCTGATGTCATCAGCTATATCAGATTTGTGGATGAGCATTATTACCAGCAGGTCAGGGTCAGAGACTGGCCTGGAGGCCAGGAAGAAGTCACCTCATCCTATACAATACAGATTACAGTCTATCCACATATATCATGGTATGGTGTTTAGGCCCTTTGTTTGCCTGGTGAGAAACACCTATGGTCTCTCCAGCAGCTGCATGTGTCTGGTGCGGTACATGCAAAGGAGAGCATTATGCTCTATTAATGTTCTAATGAGGTTCGAGTACAGTGCTGTAGTATGTAATCTTCAGACCAGAATACAATGGAGTGTTTTATCATGTACACAAAATAGGTTTTCAATACCAGTGTGGACAATTTATGGTTGAAGTTCAGATTGCTATCTACTTGTGTTCCCATTGCTTGCATCACAGGGTTTCAGCACGGCAGGACTGTTGTCAATGCTGTAATTAGCAGGGGATTCTACTTTGCATAAGGACAAAGTAAAGACACATTTTTGCATTTATTTGTAGACCATGTGGCTTTTGCACCACTCAGTTGTCTGTATTAGCCTCTCCTGTAGTATGTTATCATCATAGGTGGACTCAATAATTGCACCCAGTATACAGTAACCTCTAAGTTAACCAGCACCTATAGGGATCAGTAGATGCTGGATAACTGTAGCTTCTGGTTGCTTGAGAGTTACTATTAAAAATAGGCCTGACTAATACTGTACCCTATACTATTTGTTTGGTTTGGCTTGTTCTCAGGTTGGGGAGAGAGGGAATTTATTCATATCTTTCTTTTTAAAACTCTAAAACTTTAAAAATGTAAAGTATATTTATGTGGGTGGAACAGAAAGTGCAACACATGAAAATTGTACAGAATTTCTTTGATTTTTTTTTTTTTTTTTTTTTTTTGCCGGCTGCTTGAGAGTGCCAGTTGCTTGAGTTCTGGTTAACTGAGAGTTTACTGTACAAGAATCAGCAAACTCAGTAAACCAAAGGCTGTATACTTTAGCCTGAACTGTAGAGAAATAGATTCCAAACAGTAAAAGGCCAAATACAGATCCCTGTGGTATGCCAGTGGTGACAGCTCTACTGGTACAGGTTGAGTCACCAACTTTCACAGTATGTGTTCTGTCAGTGAGTCAATTGGTTACCCATCTAGTGACTTAAGGGTTAACCCCCACTGGGATAGTTTCTCAGTGATACCTGCATGGGAAATTATGTCCAAACCCTAGGCCAGATCAGTATAGGCAGTATGCACTGCCTTACCTTCATCCAGGCCTATCACACAGTATCAATGGGCTCTGATAACATCACAGATCACCTATTGCATGACTCAGCACATACACCTTCCTGACATGGTTTAATACACACTTCAACACACCCTCCATACAGACTATGTTCCTATAGAAGGTGTATATCAACATGCATCCATGTGAGTTGGGGGGACAGCACATGATGCATGCATGTAAAGACACATCCTGACTCTCCTCATCTGTGAGGTAGACCAAATGTCATCATGGACCTTTTCTAAATGGACACTAGTAATATCCCAGCTGTGTGCAACATACCTGTGTGAGATGTTAACGCTACATCATGTCTGTTGCATCTGGTAGATGTCCTCAAAGAGGCCATGCATGATGGCAACACTATCATCCTTTTGAACTCGACAAGCCCAAGGCATTTGACACAAATCCACACTGAGGTATTCACTCAGCTCTGTCAGATGTGGCCATAAACACCTATATCACCAAGTGGAAAGACCAGTGGATCACATACATGGCATCTAAATATGTTGAAATGTGTGAATTAACCTACAGTATACCTCAGGTCCAATGATCAGATCTATACATCAGGGCTGTCTGCTAGGCCCATTCCTGTCCATTATTTAAGTCGCATACATCACAAATAACATACACATCCTGATGAACTACAAATTGTGGGCAATCATTGACTTCAACTGTGATATTAGTATAATATAGACAGCACCAATACACACCAAGGATCAATGCCAAAGCCATGACAACACCTGCAATAACACAAAAACATGGGGGGATTTGCTACATCTTGAAAACAAACACACAACCTCAAGTATAATGTAGATATCATACCCTATAATCAGACCAGCAGATGTGTAACCTGCATCCTGGGGTAGATGGCATGTGGAACATCCACTAGCATATGGCTACAATGCTGACTGCTCCCTTATATGTAACACAACTACTGACTATGTAAATGACATCCACATCATAGGGCATAATACCTCCATAGTTCACAGCCTTCATCATACCAGTAACTGAGTATAATACACCATTTTTCATGTACCTCACTAGACATATGTGTACAGTGATGTGCAATTGAAGTGTATGTACCACCTTTGCTGCAGTAAGCTGTCACACATCTTATTAGCCATGCCTAGGTATTCGTTTTCTGGCATAAGCATTACTGTCTGATGGTGCAGAATCCTAATCAAGTTGTTACACCAGATGCTTGTGTGATACCTGTTCCACTGATGCACACAGTATTGTGCTCGATATATATATATATATATATATATATATATATATATATATATATATATATATATATATATATATATATATATATATATTACATGCACACTAGTCAACTAGCCTCTATTGATCATAGAGTCATAGAGTTGCCAGGTAAGAGAAAAAGAGGAAGGCCTAAGAGAACATTTATGGATGTGGTGAGAGAGGACATGCAGGTGGTTGGAGTGACGGAGCAAGATGCAGAGGACAGGAAGAAATGGAAACAGATGCTCCACTGTGGTGACCCCTAATGGGAACAGCTGAAAGAAGAAGATCACATACAGGTGTAGCAGAGTCCCTCCTAAAACTTCCAGCAGATATTACAGTGTCAGGACAGTGTGAATGATTATTCTGATAGAGTGCAGACATGTCATAATAGTTGTACAAGTATGTTTGTACAGAACCATCTCTGATCACTCTAAATCACATATGTTATGTCAAAGACATAGGATTACTGGTGGTATTATTCTGATATTGTCCATGAATATGCATGCTTCTTTTAGTGGTGTCCATGAGTCTTTACCTGTGTCCCACTTGCTGGAGACCTCTGCTGAGATTACATTAATATTCAGGCAAATCAGTTTGCACAGCTTTATAATATGCACCCTACCCAACTCTATATAACATCCCTGATAGATGTCCTCTGCAGTGTTTACCTAAGGATGCTTATCTCACAAAGACATATTCCCCATTGTTATGTCACCTTGTGTGACAGTCACATAATACACATTATCACTGTACAGTTCATACTGTACCACATTGATATATGAATGGTGTTGCTGCCACAACTGTCTTCCATTGACATGTCCTCATTAGTTGTACATTAGGTCATTTTACCTGTCCTCTTTCCTTGTGTTCATTCCTACAATTCATTTGTGTGTCCTTATTCAATACACATTTTACATGGCAGTCCATATACCCTTGCAGATCATTTACACAGCTTTGTTACAGAATGCCAGGAATGTGATTTCACAATACTCTGCACTGCATACACTGTCCTGTTCTGTGTTTGGACCATATATATAACTATCATACCAGATTTTTGCAGAATGTCCAGATTTTTGTCTGTTTCTTATAAAATTAGTGGTTTTCTGACATATCACTGGATTAATCACAGGACTGCTGTCACTAAATAATTACATACATTTGAGTTTCAGACTTCAAACCCTTCAAAATATGTATCTTAACACAAACCTTGTTATTCAAGTAAATTTCTAAGTTTAAAAGATCAAACATGTCAAATGTGTCCCTATTTCTGGTCATGTTCTTCCCCATTATGTTGGACGTATTCCAGATTTCTTGCACTAAGAGGTTGAGAGATATGATAACTATATGTTAAGTCCTGGTCATCATTGTTGCATTCTGCACAAATACACTAACCGACTGTACTCTGATGTAAACAGGTTTGCTATCCACATTGATTTGCATAGTTTCCTGTCCAGCAACACTGTTGCCAGCCACAAAAATGCACTTATTTATGTTTAAACATAGTGCACAGCATGAATATGTAGTTAGTGCTTCTGTGTAATCACAGCATATCACTGTGCACACATATAAACTCCATGTAGGCTTCACACGAAGCCTACATGAAGTTTACTAAATCCCAGGGTATATCTTTTGATATTTTGTATGGTAAGGAAGCTAGACACAACCTCAAAGACTTGTTACTTAACACTTTTACAAAATGAACAATACTTTTTAACCTTTAGCAATTTGTTTTGAGTTTCCTAAATTGATTACATGGATGAACCACAGCCTGATGGAAACATAGCAATATTCATTCAAAGGAAAGAATGCTTACCAGTGGGACACCACAAAGATTAGTATTAAGCCTAATGTTTCAGTTTTTTTGCATGCAAAATTGCATGTTTCAGTTTCTTTAAATCCAATATTGTGAAAGGTCTGATCTGAAGGGAACACTATGATGCTTTGCTTGTTATATGAAGATCTGTAATAAGTAAATATATAAAAATCTAGATAAAGGCTATAAATAGACTAAGAAAGACTAAAAGAATGGTCTAGAGCATGGAATCATCAACTGAATACAAAAAAATAAACACGGCAATAAGCATATGGGAAGTAAACTTAAATGAAGTGAGAATGCAACTGGAGGGCAAGCAACAATGCTGACTAAGTTCAAAAGGATCCAAGGGTAGTCATATCAGCATGTGCAGCAGGCATTACTACCCAAGTGAGAAGTAAGGAAAGTTATATATGGAGAGGCATTGCAAGAAGAAAAAAGAAGAAGAAAAAACATATCTGCTCTACTATCATTTGCTAATTCCTTGTTTAGAGTAGTTTGTGCAGCTCTGGAGACTTGTCTGTGTAACAAATTAGATTAGGAAGTGGCAGTTCAAAAAAGGGTAATGTGAATGGTAGAGGAATGTGTCATTATATTGAAGGCAGCTCTGTCAAATGCAAATTGACCGAAAAGGGTTAGCCAAAAACATTTTCAGAGGTAGTAAAGAATTAATGACCCAATTATGCTGTAATGCTCAAGGTGTTACAATAGCAATAACCAAACCATATACCTCTGGGTGACTGCAAGCCAATACTTAGCTCTGAAATTCCAATTCCAAAATTTTAAAAGAACAATTGTTTTTGAGTTGGAATTTCAGAGCTAGGTATGGGCCTGTGGTCTCCTAGAGGTATATAGTTTGAATAGTGAAGAATTCCCTTTTCTCCACTATTGGATGACCTCAGAATATGTATATTTATGTTTGGGGGTGTAGGCGTGTCTGCTCAAATGGGGAAGGTGCAGGGGGTTTGCCCTTGCAAAAATAAGATTTTTTTTTTAACTTTTGATGAAAGTACTTTTGCCTAAATGTTTTCTGTGGATTTGCATAAGATGGAAGTACCATCAGTCTGTCAACATGAATCTGAGTGGTATATGGACTGCATCTGAAGTCATATATAATGTACACCATAAGTCCTTAATACATACACTCATTAAAAAGAAGGGAAAAATTACAGAAATATTTAAACACTTCAAGAAAATTAATAACCAGAAAGGGTAATATTAATAATAAAAATGTGTTTCTGTGTGATTTATCAGTCATTATTGCTACAACGAGGTGCAATGGTGAATGATAGTGTAAAGAGAATCCAGAATTTGTGTGACTAGCACAACTGGTACAGTAAGTCAGAGTGACAACATTAGTGCACTTAATACTTAGTTGTTATTGTTTGTATGATGTTCTCATAGAAGTTGACTTAAAATTTCATTGAATTCTATTGTAATTAATCTGGAGGGTCTATATCACGAAATCGAACTTCCAAAATTTCGAACACCATAAGTTCAAACTTGGAAGATCGAATTCGGATAACATCAAAACTTCAAAATAGCAAATTTTTTCCCAGGGAAACAATTTGCTGTTCCAAAAAAACACACACATAACACAATCACACCAAACACCTTCAAAACCTACACTAAACCTAACATACACCACTATCTATGCACTATCCTTAACCCAGCCCTAACCCTAAAGTCCATCACTATCACACACTTACCTGACCCGCACCCTAACCCTAAAGTCCATCACTATTGCACACTTACCTGACCCGCACCCTAACCCTAAAGTCCATCACTATCGCACACTTACCTGACCCGTGCCCTAACCCTAAAATCCGTCACTACTCATTCGTACACTTACCTTGACCCGGTCCGAAAATGCCAAAGCTGCAGAAATGGCCAACCAAATTCTTTCCCTAGGAAAGGATTCGGGTTTCCGTGGCTTCAACATTCTTAACTTTCGAACTACCAAGTTCGGCCTTCTGGTATTCAGTGTTCTTAACATTCGATTTCATCATAGGAACCCATTCTGGATTATTCTTTTCTTTTAGAATTCTTTGAAAATGGATTCCTTAAATGCATATGCTATTAATGACTTGCTAAAATGGAAGTTATGTTGTACAGTGTGCTAAATGCTACGTATATTTAACGGT
The DNA here is from genome assembly GCF_019279795.1 of Protopterus annectens. Lineage (NCBI taxonomy): Eukaryota > Metazoa > Chordata > Ceratodontiformes > Protopteridae > Protopterus > Protopterus annectens. The sequence goes on along the minus strand of NC_056740.1, from coordinate 122,600,749 downwards.
AATACTTAATAACACTTAGTTTACTTGTATCAAAAGTTGGCTGATTAGCTTATCATTATTAGTAGAAAATCAAGACTTACTGATGTAAAGTGCAAGTAGGATACATTTTGGAAAGGAGGTGTCCATTGTCAATAAAGATCACTCATTCCGTATTAAACATGATACTACCAATGACAATTTTGGAATTCAAGACACAAGTTTTCAGTAGTCTGAGGATTGAGACTATGTAGAATAAAATGTATTTATTTATCCTTTGTTGATCCCACCAGGATAGTAGTCTCTTTTCAGGGGAGACCCAAAGTGGTATTTATACTAGTAGGTGAAATTTTGCAAGGGCATTTTACTATTTTTGATAAGTACAGTGAGATGCTTTACATCCTCCTGTACTATCAGCAACTCAAACAGATGGGACTCAGTTTATTATTTCATCCGATGGATAGCACACTCAGGAGTGCAGCACCCCCCTTATGCTGCACTGCAGAGTCAGCAATCATAGAACCCATGACCTTCTGCACCAAGAGTGAGTATGCTACCTGTTGTGCCACTGTCACTGATAAAAATAGGAAAGAAAGGATGAAGTTCACAACAAATAACAAGCAAGAAAAAGAAACTAATTAATGTCTACATGCAAAGAGAATTTCTACTAAAAAAGACACTGATTTGTGATGTAATATATAATTACAGGGAATGATAACATTGTTCAATCAGAAACATTTAGTCTACAGAAAACAACAGAATTTTTCCAATACAGAAGGTAGAAAAAAAGAGGCAAGGGGAAAAAAATCAAACCTGAACTTGGACAGATTGAAGAACATTGGTGTAAGAAAAGAAAGATGAGAAAGATTGAAGTTGACAAAATGGCTCAGGCTATGGAAGTACAAAGACAGCTGGATGAGAACTGTATGCCTGCAAATGTAACAAATGTAATAGGCAATGAAAACAGCGGGATTAATACGACTGACAGAAATGAAGATCTTTCCTTTGTAGCAACTGATTCAGTATGTATTACTGATTTAGAAGTTGAGGATTCTTCGAATCTGATTAGAGATTATATACTTGAAAGTGGAGATTTAGTTATTAGAGGAACTGATATTTACATTTGCAGGGAAGATAATGAACATCAAATAGTGTTATGCTTGCCAGTAGCAAAAAATACAGGATGTGAGTTTGGCCTTAGAATGTTACAATGTAAGAAAATATGGAGCTGTTTTTATTCATGTTGATACAAATGGCTTCATCTGTAAGGACTATCTAACTTTTAATAGGGAACTTACAGTCTTCTTAGATAGAATAGTGTGTGTAGGTGTCGATGTCTTTCTCTCAAACACATATAGAAAGAAGAGTCAGGTCAACATGAATGAAAATATTTTTGGGGTAATAAAAAATGCACCTTTTTAAAAAATGGAAATGTATAGAACATCCAAGCCTAATTTTAGGCACACAAGTGTTTAGACAGAAAAAAATAACAGTTCAAAGATAACAATATTTGATGTATCTCTGATGGCTGTAAATGCATTACTATTATTTTTTATTGGGAAATTGCTACATTCCTACAAGACTGATGTAGTTATTGTTTGTGAAACATGGTTAAAGAGATACAACGACTGGACACCATCTCTGTCAGGGTATAAATGTTTTTACTGTAACAGACTTTCTAACAAAATAATCAGATGAAGGTTTAATGGCAGGGTTGAAAGATTGTTATGAGACCTGTGATTATTACATGCTCAGTGATACCACCAATGCTGCAGATTATGTAACTGTGGCAATAAAGACAAACCTGGAACATATAATAATTGTTACAGTATATAGGCCACCAAAGTCAAGTGCTTATGACATAGAGGAATTCATACATATCTTGCACGAAACACAGAAAGGAAAATAATAGCGGCTGTTGACTTGAATTTACCAGAAACAGACTGGAATAATATTAATTCAGTAGCATTAGCAAGGAAATTATATAGGTTCATAGGTTCATTCTAGGCTATCTGCCCTAGGGTATTTATAAGCCTAGCCAGAATGTGTTTGGCTTTCGCCACCCATTTTAAATTAATTTTGCTATGCCCCTTTTTTGAGGTTAGTATACTGTGCCTCTGTCTAACAGTGACACAGAAGTCATACCTGGGGTAAACATACGATCTCCCATCCACTCATCAAGATTCCTCTTGAAGAGAGTCAATGAGGGACTCTGCCTAACCTGGACTGGGATTTTATTCCAGAGTGAAGGGAGCCTCTGGGTTATGAATCTGTCCCTCCAGCATGTCCTATTTATTTCAGTGCTGAGGTTCAAGTCTCTCGAGCGTGTAGCTCAATAGGATTTTGATTTTCTGAGGTGCAGCATGTCCATTAATTCCGGGTTGGACATGGCTTTATACGTCAGGCACAGATCGCCTCTGAACAGGCGGTATGCCACTGAGTAGAGCTGAAGTTTCTTTAACCGGGCAGCATATGGCATCTGTTTGAGCCCTTTGATCCTCTTGGAGAGGTACTTTTGGGGTCTTTCCAGTTGCTGCAGGTGTCTGGTAAGGTACATCCCAAAAGGGGCATTGTACTCAATTATGGGCCTGCTGAGGGATGAGTAAAGAGGCACGATGACCTCCCCTGATCTAGATGTGAATCCCTTCATGATTAGGTGGGCTATATAAAATGTTTTTCTAACCACTTTGGCCACGTGGTTGTCAAATGAGAGATTGCTATCAACTTGGGTCCCCAGGTCCCTAATTACTTCTTCTGTACTTAATGGATTACCACCTATGTGGTAATTTGTGGGCACTTTGTTTTTGCCAAAGGGGATGACTATACACTTTTTGGCGTTTAGCTTGAGGCCATGGCTCTGGCACCAGTTGTCTGTTTCTATGAGGCCCTTTTGGAGGATGCTTGTGTCAGCTGAAGAGTCAATTATGGCACCCAGTTTGCAGTCATCTGCGAACTTGGTCAGCCACAGTCCTTCCGTGTTGGCCTGTACCTCCGAGAAATATATACTGAACAAGAGAGGTCCCAGGACTGAGCCTTGTGGGATGCCACTTGTAACTGGTTTGGAGTCTGACATGGCTCCAGCAATTCTAACCATGTGGGTTCTGTCCTTGAGCCAGTTTGCAACCCATCTAGTGACATAGGGGTTTATATTTAAGCTGGTGAGCTTATCTATAATGCCCGAGTGGGGTATTGTATCGATGGCTTTGCGAGGTCCAGGTAGGCTGTGTGGACCACCTTCCCTCGTCAATGGCCTTGGTGACTGTTTCAAAGAAATCAACCAGGTTTAAGAGGCAGGATCTGCCCTTAACAAAGCCAAACTGGGTAGGATCCAGTGTCTGTAGGTCCCCAATATCTTTATTTATGAGGTCCATGATTATCCTTTCCATAGCTTTGCAGACCAAGCTAGTCAGGCTTATGGGGCGATAGTTTCCAGGATCCGTTGAGGCACCACCTTTGTGGAGAGGGACCACAGTTGCTGTACGCCACTCTTTGGGTACATATCCTGTAGTAAGGCTGAGATTGAACAGTAGTTTTATGTTTGGGTTTAGCTCTTCTTGGAGTTCATGTAGGACGCAGCTCGGGACACCGTCTGGTCCCATTGATGTTGTGTTTTTTGCTTTGGAGAGGGCAGCTCTTACCTGAGCATCCGAGATGTCAGGGGGGCAGCACTCTGCTGGAATAGATATTTGCCCTTTTGGTGGGGGGGGGAGTTTGTGCTGAACCTGTCAGCTAGGATGTTGGCAATGTCTGTGGGTTCGGTGTATTTTTTGTCATTTTGGACTAATTCTGAGCATATCTGGGAATTACCACCCAGGTTCCTAACATAACTAAAAAAGCCTTGTGATTTTCCTTAGTGTCCTGTGCAATTTTTCTCTCGAAGCTGGCCTTAGACGATTTTATGAGTGCCCGTAGTTTTTTGCTAATACTGATCAGAGATGCCTTCCCTTTTTGGAATTTTGCTCTATCATTTAGTAGCTTTCTCCTTCTATTGTATAGCTTGTTTATGGCTGGGGTCCACCAGACAGGACGTCTGCCTTTGGAGGATTGGGTCTTGGTTTTATTTGGGATCGCATGATCCATGCATTCCTGAAGGTGTTCATAGAATGTGTTTATAAAGGATTCTGCGGTCTGGGCCATATTTTCCACAGGCCCGGGGGCTTTGAAGGATTCCACCTCAGTTTTGAGGAGTGTGAAATTTGTTTAGAGAAGTTTTTCACTGTGGTTTTCTGGGCAGGGGGTGGTGTCGGGATGTGAACATCCAGTGAGATTAGTTTATGGTCTGATCTTACCAGTGAGGGATACACTTCTGGTCTGGAGCATAGAGTCCCCATGTTGGTGATGATCAGGTCCAGTATGTTTTCCCCTCTTGTGGGAGTGGTAACAAGTTGTTCCATAGCATCTGAGTTTATAAATTCTAGGAACCTTTGGGCTAGGGTGTTGGAGCTAGAGTAATGCTCCCAGTCTATGTTTGGGTAGTTGAAGTCGCCCAATATAATGGTGTTTGGAGAGACCTTCATATTTTACAGTGTTCTCATGAAGGCCAAGTGGGGTTCCTGGGTTAGGGAGGGTGGTCTGTAGCAGGCTATAAACTGGAAGGCAGTTTTACCCACTGTTAGTTGCACATGGATAGTCTCTGATGCTTCGTGCTGTGCCACCAACCTGGAGGTGTGGGTATCTTTGACGAATATTGATACTCCCCCTCCTTTTGTGGGTTGGTCCAAGTTTTGGGCCCGAAAAGCATGGTATGAGGTATAACCTGGTAGTGCTGGGGTGCTCTCAGGAGCCTTGAACCAGGTTTCTGTTACTGCACAGATATCGATTTTCTCCATGCTAAGGAGAGTTTTGAGTGCATGCATCTTGAGGTTTAGACTTCTGGCATTGAGTAGCATTACTCTTAGTTTCTTATCCCTTGTGATACCTATGGAGGTGGGTTTGTCTTTTGAGCCTTGCCTAAAAAAGGCACTATGGGGGTAGCAAGAGCCTTTGCCAATATCCGAAAGCCCAGGGGTGACAGGTGCAGGCCGTCCCTAGCGAAGCATCGTGGCTTGTCGAGCATGTCATCCCAGGCTGACAGGCATTGGATCCCCTTTGAATGACACCAATAATTAAGCCAATTTTTGAAATTGATCTGTGATTGACTGTGTGTTCAGGAACAACTGCTTCAGATTGGAAAAAAGGAACAGAACATACTAGACGCTGATTGTATACCTAAGGAAATGACTATTACTTCATGTCAAGTTTTACCACTGTTGATTTACAGACATCATGTGATTATAAAAGTTAAATTGCTGCTCGACATTTCTGCCAAATTAAAATCTAAACCAATGCACAAAAGATTAATAACACACCACATGGAAGCAAAACAGTCACTATATAAAATTAATAGGAGTGATGCATCTAGTGAAAGAACTGTAGAGTAAATGTGGCATGTTTTGAAAAATAATTTGTTTGAATGCAAAAAGAAATGTTTAACATCAGGATATAGATGTACAAGATCAGGAGGATATATTTCTATAAGTACAAGACAAAAAAATTTAAGAAATAGAAAATAGGTTGAGCTTTAATTTTGAAAATTAAAATAAACAAGCTGGACAAACTAAACAGAGTGTGAGATAAGGTCAAGACAGTTTTGAAGAGAATTTATATACCCCCCCCAAATCCCCTCTATCATGCAAAAAAAAAAAACAAAATGTAAAACCCTCTTTCTTAATAATACAACCATTGAAATTACTTCTCATAGCAAATCATTAGGAATGACAGTAGATAATCTTAAATTTGCCCTGCATATACAAAATTGCATAAAAAGACTCTGAAAAAACTAGATACTTTACAGAGTCAAAAACTTTCTCAACAACACAACTAAAACTACACTTGCCACTACTTACCTCATCTCCTCACTACTTGATGGCACTCCCACCCTTAATAACCTACAGGCATCACAAAAATCAGAACTTCAACAATGCTATAAAAAAGTACCTAAATTTGCAGCAAATAACACTTTCAGAACCCACTACTATGTAACACTTAAAAGCCTAAATTGGTTAGAATTACCCCATCAGCTAGCATAAGCACAACTTCTTACCTCCTATAAAATTATCCAGCATCCAGCTTTATGTCCAGCACTAAATATTATACACAACTATATTCCCAATTGGTCATTACAATCCATTGACCAAAAAAATCCTCTCTGTCCACAAACCTATGAGATCTGCTGGGCTAGGTCTATACAAATACCATGTTGCTAAGGCCTAAACCTCCTTACCTGAATCTATTGGGTCAGTATCCTCCCCTCAGTCCTTTAAAAATATTCTGAAAGACTTCCTAGCTAAAATGTGTCTCTTTTTTTGTTCAGCCCCAAGATAAACTATCCCAGGAATTCATGAAGCTTGGCACAAGGACGGTTTTAGCCTTGCACCGAGAGTCCTCCTTAGAGATGGTTCAGCAGCACCATATGAATATTTATGATGGCGTGCTGTTGCACCCTCTACATGCACAGGAAATGTGTGCAAGTGCAGAGGGCATGTTTAAGCATGGCACAGAGGCTTAAACATGCCCCCACAGTTGCATAACCTACAATGCTTACTATTAAAGCTTGCCTCTAATAGTAAGCAATTATTTCAGTGTCCATGGATACTGAAATGTATGCAAAGCATACAAGAGTGTCCACGAACACTGAAATAAAATCAAAGGAGTAAACACGCAAGCACGTAGTTGAATGTTGAGCCCCTGTCCCTAGAACTATCACATTTAAATTCCCTGTGCCCCTATTTTACATTTTAATTTCTTCGTTATTTAAAGTGTAAGTGAAGTGCAGTGTGTTTGCGCGTCGCTGCCCTTTGCTTAGTGTAGCTTACACATCAAAATCATCTAAATAGAAAAAAACATGCAAAATCAACGTTAATGTCAATAGTGTAGTGGTTAGAACATCTATCTAATGAACTGGCATTCATGGTTGGAGTCCCACTACAGCACATATAATGTGTATATGAACATATTTTTACATCTTTTTGCTGTATAACCTACATAATAACATGTAAATGTGAACTGGAGTACTGCATTAAATGCTTAATTTAATTAAAGTGTTAGTGTCATAATGAATAAGGCACTAGTAAGCAGGTTTAAGCACAAATAAGCAGTAGTAAACATATATAAGTACTAGTAAGCATGTTTAAGTGTGTTTGTGCAGGTGTAAGCAGTGCCTACATACATTAAGCATAGTAGAAGCTAACTGAATTTAAGAAACTGTAATCGGAAATTAGCACTACTTACCATCGTGCAAACCCGCACACACCCGCTCACAACTGCTTAAAAGTGCTTTAATTACTCTGTATCCAATGGCCTGTGTTCTGCCCAGCAACAAAATAAATGGCCTCTACAAAGCTCGAAACCAGGACCCTGCCCACCACAGCCAATGTGATTTACCACTAAGCCATAGCAGACATACATAAATTTGATGTTATCACAAACATATCATCCAGCACAATCATGCAACAGCATAGGAAATATATATAATTATGTAGATGTATGTTCATGTGTATATACAGATATATATATATATATATATATATATATATATATATATATATATATATATATATATATATATATATATATATATATATGAAGAATGAACGTCGTGACAATAAAGCATACAAAAAGAATGAGAAGGAAAACAACAGCAACTCCTGTATTATTTAGTGCTGTCATCTTATGTCATATCAAGCTGGGCAGGGGTGAGCAAATCATTGCTTCTCAAACCACAGGCAGGATACTATCAGTGGGAGTAACATTGTCCACTTGCTAAGTCTACCTTACAAACAATTACAGGGTAGTCCCTAGTGGACTACCCAAAAATTGCAGGTTGTTTGGATTTCCATCCATTACACAAGCCAGGGCAGGTACATTCAAGGACTGAAAGGCTGGGAGAGCCTGATGATACATGGGTTGAGGCAACATACGTGTAGGGTCCCTAATGCTGGGAAGAGGGCAATGTGTGGAGGTGTGTTATGGCTGGGATAGCAACTGGAGAATGGATGGTTTGTGTGTATGTGGAACTCAGGTGGGGTGGAGAAACCATGGGTATGAAATTATGGATCCATGCATGTCAGGGTTGGATGGCCCGGTTCTAATTGGACCACCTCGAGTTCATTATAAATATATATACATACACACATACATACATCTATATATAGAAGTACATTCCCTGTACCACATTCATTCCTTCTGCAGACATAAATAACATGAAAGTGCCCTACAAACCTTGACAGTAGCTAGAATAATAGGTTGTGCATAACCATAAATGTAATAGGTTCATAGGTTCATAGGTAGGTACTAGGCTATCTACCCAAGGGCATTTATAAGCCTAGCCAAGGTGTGTTGGCTTACGCTACCCCATTGACCAATTTACTGAGCCTCTGTCAAGCAGAGCTATTGAATTGATCCCAGTCTGTCCCAGTCTTTGCCCCCCCCCCAATTATATTTGGCTTTGGCTAGACTTCTTACATTAAGAGGTTGAGAGGTATGATTCTCGTGTATGTTTAGTTGTGTTGTTTGGCCTCTAAGGCTCAAGTCATGATTGAATGGAGTCCTGACTCATTGGAACAGTCTGCATACTCAGTTAACAGATGTTAAATAAATAAACATTTATTTATAGTTCATTACAGAAAAGATGGTGACCCTCTTCTCTGCACTGTGGCTTATATATCCCGACTCAATATCATGCAAAATGCATGGCCTTTGTTACAATGCAGGCCTTACTTAGACTGTCATGAAATGCTTGTCATCCGTATATATATATATATATATATATATATATATATATATTTTTTTTATTTCTTTGCGACATTTTGCACAATTTTGCTGGGTTATAAAATTCCAAGGCAAAATAAGTTGTTGTTTTGTTTCCATTGTCTATTGCAGTACTATAGTATTACAGTTACGAGAAGATAGAGGGAAGGGACGAATCTGCAAAACTTCAGTAGTGTGTATTTTGTTTGAAGTTAGTGCTGTTCTCAAAAAAAATGTGAAGACTTTCTCATTATGAAATATTTGAATCATTCCTGTGATTTGCTGGCTACGTCAACGCCAATCACTAAACCGGCCTTATTTGTAATATAATTTTGCTGAACTGTACATTATTAGTTTTCATGTGTAACATGTGCGTTATCATATAGTCTTAGTTATTAATTTATTTTAGTGTTTTGTTAACTGGAGTAACAAAGTAATGAAGTATAGAGTCTAATCTTGAAATAAAGACATGTATGTCCCAGGTGGGACAACCCACAAATTGGGAATAGTGTCTTATTGGTCACTCATTTCACCAATATTTGTGGACTAAATGGTTGGGATGTCTGAGGACACTTAGATTGAGTCAACCCATGAGATGGGTCCAGAGGAGTAGGGAGTGGCCAATGTGTAGTGGTGTGGATACACCATGTTTCCAACTGGAGAATGGATGACTGTTGTGTCAGTGAAGTGTTGGGATGGGTGTTAACTAGGATCCATGGGTATATGGGTATATATGCAAAGGAGGCAGTGCACCAGTAGTGTAGTGGTTAGAGCATCTGACTAACAAACAGACATTCCTGGTTCAAATCCCACTGCAGCACATGCCATTTTCCATTGTAAATCTGTATATGAACATACTTTGACATCTGTTTGCTGTATAACCTGCATAATAACATTTAAATGTGAACTGGAGTGAAGCGTCAGTGTCATAATGAATAAGGCAGGTGTATGCATAAATAAGCAGTAGTAAGCATATGTAAATACTAGTTAGCGTGTTTGCACATCAGGAAGCAGTGCTAACAGCCGGTTACAGTTTCTCGCACTCAGCTTCTAGATTACTTAACCTGTGTAGGCAGTGCTTACCCCCGCACAAACAGGCTGCAACTCGCCTACTGCTGCTTAAAAGTGCTTTCTCCCACTTATCCCTGTGCAAACAGATGTAGACATGCTCATTGCAGGAAGGTGGTGAAAAAGTGACACAAAGAGGGAAGGACAGTAGGTAAGATAGCTAGGGTGTAGGGGAGGTCCATACCTGCCCATTTCTTCTACAAATGTGCTGGTGCCTGGTGCCATCTGCATTGCTAGCATGATACAGGTATTTCCTGGTGTCAGTGGCACCTGTCCATACAGAACATGTGTGTAAGGCATTGTATGTCTTTTGTGGATCAAATCTGATGGCACCACATATGTTGCAGGCAGCCAGTGGGGAACATAGTGAAGGTGCATTGTCCACAGTTATGTGCCTATTGTACCAGTAGACAGGGTGCCATGCCCTATGCAGCCCACTGCAATCACACCATACTTACTATCTGTCAACAATATGCAGGGTACTAGGAATGTAGTGGCAGTCTTCTAGGCAACTGTGTTTCTTTATGAGACATGGGTTCAGACTGTATTCCAGGTAATATTAGGGTTGCTTACTTTTTTCACCAGGCCTTTTATCAGATGTAGGCTTATGGCTTGCCAACCCAGTCTCTTGGCTGATTGAAATCAGTAATCCTAATCAGGTGGACATTGTGACATATAATATGGCCACCTTATAGTAAAAGTAGAAAACCCACTCCTCAACAAGTCCAGTTGTTAGACACTCACAGCCACCTCCACACAGGATATGACTGAGAAACACACACACACACACACACACACACACACACACACACACACACACACACACACACACACACACACACACACACACCTGCCATGTCTTGGAATAGAACTCCTACCTAACTAATTCATCACACTATAGCATGCACTATAGAGATTTCTGGGCTACAAGATTCCCAGACGTGTATTTCTAGGTGGGTGACATCAGCAGCCTAATCCTGAATGCCTTGGCAAAGTTGGGTATGTGAATTGTATGGAGTGTGACTACTCAAAAAGCATCATTCTTGACTCAGACAGAAAAAGATGGGCAAACACACAGTTGGCAGGTCTGGAATTATAACACCTAATTAACTACTTTACCACACTACTGCAGTATGCAGTTACAAGACACACTATGGAGATTACTGGATTACAGCATCCCCAGAGGTGTATTTCTAGGTGGGTGACATCAACAGGATTGCCAAAGTAGGGCCAATGAATTGTAGTGAGTGTGACTAGCCAAACATGCAGTGCTCTCTACACAGGCATAGGAACAGACACAAAAGAATCCACAACTCCCATGTGTGAGACTACAACCCCTACCAGGGTTCTATATCACACTACAGCATTACTCTGTTATAGCACGCACCACAGAGATTGTTGGAGTACTAATTTCCCCAAAGGTGCGCTCCCCAGTGATTGACATCAGCAGGATTGCCATTGTAGGGCATTTAAATTGTATTGAGTGCAACTAACCTAAATTGCCACAATTAATCTGTATGCATTAACCTCTGTCCTGGCCAGACCAAAATAACCCACTTTTGCAGGTCATGAACCCAAGACTCTGTACATTACAGTCACATTAACTAACCACTAAGCCATCACAACAACACATGCTAATGAGGTTTCATCACAGTAATCCCACCATAGGCTAATCAAAGTGAACATGTGAAAGGAATGTATATACAGTTGTCCATAAAAGACCTCTCCAAAGCCACCTTCATGCTACTCAAGGCAGAATTGACAATGTTTGTGACACCCATGGGGACAGGAGCTGACAGTTCTACTGATGAATCCTGCACTAAGGTACTGTATGAGCACATCCACTTGTGCATGATTCCTGACTTCCCACATGGAACCACAATGCTCACCTCCCAAATAAGCAAGCCAGTCTGGTGGTCTCCTGCCATTAACATACAACAGAAGGTAGACACTGTTGAAGCAAAAAGGATACTCCAGGGATGCAAACAACTCCCTTACCAGCCACAGTAAGACATTGAGATCCCTCATGGAATCCTCCAAAGCCTGTTATGTAACTAAAATCACCACAGATTCCATAGAGAACCACACAGCATTCTATAGTTGCGTCCAGAATCTAACTGGCAATGCTGAGAAGTGCTCTGAGCTATGACAGAATGGCATTACACAGACTGCACTCACAGATTGTGCCAATATCCTGGTGGATTGGTTTAGTGCTACAGTCATGCCCTCTCACCCCCAAAAGGGCCCATGGCAATATGAACAGAGTTCCATTGGCCAGTAATCATGGCCACACAGACAGAAACAGTACTATCCATAGCTAAGAATACATCATCCATGGGACCAGACTGTCATGTGTAATCATAACCTCACATCAGGCCTGGTGCCCACTGAGTGGTGCACAGCTGCAGTTATCCCACTCCACAAGGGGGGATCCACCTTGGATCCCTGGAACTACTGTCACATCAGTCTGACGAGCCTGATCTGCATGGCCATGGAATGCATTATCAGGGAAGTTTGGAACACAGACATTGGCAACCCTCAAACACTGGTCCCCACACAGATTGGGCTCATAGAGGGCCACTCTTGCCTCCTGAAACTGATTGTCTGCTTTGACTCAGTCTGCATAGCTGCTGAAAAGGGTAAAGCGGTGCACAACGCCTATGTGGACCTTGCCAAGCCCTTCAATACCATACAGCAGTCTGGAAACATAAATTAACATACTAATCCGGCCATATATCCCCATGCCACTCGATGGTTTGCCACATGGCTTACTTACAGAACCCAAACTGTAGGTGTAACCATCTCCAAATCCATCCCCAGACAAGTGACAGGTGGAGTACCTTAGGGTTCAGTCCTGGGACCACTGTTGCTTGAAATTTACATCTCTGTAGTACAGGCCAACAGTATGGGACTCTGGCTAACAAAGGTAACAGATGACTGCAAAATGGGAGTCATTATGAGCCTGACTGTACTGCATATGTTACTGATACCAGCCTCACATCATACAGGTGGGATGGGGTACTGTCAACGTCTTGTGGCCTTGTTGTGTAAGGTCCTGATTATGGGATCTGCAACAGTTGGTAGTGTATTGCAGGGCAGACATGTTTGGCTGTGGGGAGAATACCTATTCGTGCATGATGTATGTTATTTGTGCCTGTCAATCCCATTCATGGTACATTTGGACATATATGTTTCTGCTGTCTTCCCAACTTATCTACAGATGTATGTCCGTATATACCTATATAGATATAAATATCTGCTTACACATATGTGGATATATATATATATATATATATATATATATATATATATATATATATATATATATATATATATATATATATATATATATATATACACATTTGTATCTGTGTAGACATTAATATGTTTTCACACACACATACATCTACATATTGGAATAGATTCTCTGTAGTGTTGAATGACTGGGCCGGATGATATGTTTGTGAATACAGCAGGGTTATGTATAGCTGAGGTGGCTTAGAGGTAAATCGCTATGGTGAGCATAGCCCTGGGTTCAAGACTAGCAGAGGATGTTTATTTTGTTGCTAGGCAGAACAAGGGCCGATGGATACAGAGTAATTAAGGCACTGTAAAGCAGTTGTAAGTATGTCGTCAGGCATGCTATGTCCGTTGTGAGTCACATCTGAAGGCACCATAGGTGGTGCAGGTGTCCATTGGGGAACATGGTGGAGGTGCACTGTGTGCATGTATGTGCATATTGGACAGATGGCCAGGGTGACATGCCCTCTGTAGCCCACTGCTATCACTGCATAGTTAGTATGAGTGGCCAGTATGCAGTGTACTACCCACATTTTGACTGTTGCCTAGGCATGTGTGTACGTATGACACATGGGTTGAGTGTGTGCTCTGGGTAATAGTGGGGTTGCTAACTGTTATTGGCTGGCCTTGATGTCACATGTATGGGTATGGCTTTGCACCCCAGCCTCACAGCTAATGTACATCTGATATCCCTGTATGGTTGACATTGTGATATAGAGTATGGCCAACATACAAAATATGCAAAACCCCCTCCACATTGCCCACACTACTGAGGATACACATCACACCTACCTGTCATCTCTGGTATTCAAACCCCTACTTAACTAGTTTATTACACTACAGCAGCACGCAGTTATAGCATGTGTCACAGACATTACTTAAGTACTTCTTCCCCAAAGGTGTATTTCACAATGAATTACATCAGCAGGATTACCAAAAAAGGGCATTTCAAGTGTACTGCGAGTTTTACATTTCTTTTAAACATGTTTACCCACTGCTTACTGTCGCGTAAACACATTTGCACCCGCTTACAACTGCTTAAAAGTGCCTTATTCTGGCCTAAACAAAGCTATTAACAACCCTTGAAGCCTGGACCATGCACACCATAGTCACTGGACTTACCACTAAGCCTTCTGAGTTATATACATGTTTCATGGTTTTTAGAATACACCTTTTACTACAGGTATTCCACAGTACTGAAAACACATGACAGCCACTTTGTGTACATATGTATAGTAACTTTTAATGTGCTGTACTTTGCGATGCAACATAGACAAGTCTGCATATGTACAACTGTTATAAATACATACTATATATATATATATATATATATATATATATATATATATATATATATATATATATATATATATATATATATATATATATATATATATATATATATATATATATATATATACACACATGTGATGTGTATACACACACACACACACACACACACACACACACACACACATATATATATATATATATATATATATATATATATATATACATATACATATACATATACATACATACACATTTATAGCCCTATATATAAAAATCTCTGAACACCCTTTGTGACATAGAATGATTCCAAATGAATTGAAGTGTACACAAAACACAGGCAACTCTTGTATTATAACATTTAAATTTTAATTAGTTCACCAGAGAATGGATGGTTGTTGTGTATGTGGAGTTTGGGGTGGGGAATGATGGGTAAGGAAATACACCCCAGGGATCAATTCTGTGTTACTGCTCGACAGTGGCACAGGAAAATAACATACCCAACAGTAGTCATTCTTGACTGTCTATTCTTTTCTAGTCCTACCTATGTAATATCTTGTAGACTCCACTCACCACAGATGACTACCATGGTGTGCAGCATGTTAAAAGACATAACAGATATGTATGCCTGGCTACAGGGTAGTCACACACACACAAACACTTGCCAGTGTTGTGCTTACAAGTTTTGCCTATGTAAAGGTTCAATTGGGGGATGTGCCACAGAACCCATACAATTACAGTTAATCTGATTCTGCGTCTGAGCTAGGTGACATCACAGGAATGATTACTTGGAGTGGGAAGGGGGGAAAATGGTGGTTTAGCAGATGACAAGGATAAATGCTAGTGCAAAAAGTAGTTTCTCTTTGGAAAGACACTCTCATGGCAGAATGCAGACACAACTACACACACACACACACACACACACACACACACACACACACACACACACACACACACACACACACACAGATTTGCAGACACACACTTGCCAGTGGTGGGATCAGAAGTCCTCTCTATCTACAGATCACTATTGCAGTACTATGCAGTTATGAGACACACCACAGAGATTACACATTTCCAGTTAGTCAGAATGCCCTTCTAAGATTTAGGACATCAACAGGGATACTGACAGTTAAGATGTACATAGCTGTAAACCTGTGTGTTTAAAGTAGGAGTCCATTACAACCTGTATGCATAAACAAGACACATCATCTGCAGGTAAGACATAGGTAGATCTGAGAGGTGTATTTGTAACACAACAAACCCTGTACTGGAGTATGTCTATCTGTGGAATGGACTACTACTATCACTACTTAGGGTTACAGTGGGCATGCTCATATACTTAGAATCACAGGACTTGTTTGGATGCATTGACTCCAGTTACACAAGGTGACAGTGGGCATGCTCATACACTTAGTAGCACGTGGCCGTTTGGGATGTACTCTGACTCCAACTACACAAGGTTATACTGGGAATGCTCATACACTTAGAAACAAAGGGCTTGTTTGGATGCACTGACTCCAATTACACAAGTTGACAGTGGGCACGCTCATAAACTTAGTAGCACAGGGCTGTTTGGGATGCACTCTGATTCTAACTACAGAAGGCCACAGTGGGCAGGCTCATACACTTATATGTACAGAACATGTTGTAATGAAATCCTATTGTAAACACACAGGTTTACAGCTATGTACATCTTAACTGTCAGTATATATGCACATCATACAGGTTTACTAACAGATACATGTATGTGGCCCATAAATTATATATCTAAGTCTGTGCTGTGTGATACACATGCTGCCATATATATGTGAAGCATGCACAATCATGCATGTGACGAAGTGACAGACAATTATTTAACTGGGACACACAGGTGAATGCAAAGTACAGCATGTGTCACACACATAGCTGCCCTGAAAGGCATACATTGATATCAGGTTGTGGACAGTGGCATTATACTTGGAACAGTGGCATGTGCAAGCATAATATGTGAGCCCCATTGTCTAATGGTACTGAGGTGCAGGTGTCAAGATGGCCTTGCCCGCCTGTGTTAGTAGTTGTCATTATTAGCAGGACTGTTCCACTAAGTATATCTCACATTGGTCATCTACACATCTGCTGCTGTCCATTACCTTAGATGTAGCATTTGATACCAAGCACAATACTGCCACTCACAGTGATGTCATGGTACGAGTGGCAACTGCTTGATCAAAACAATGAGCCAATGTCCTGCTGTACTTATAAGGTTGTCCAGTGACTGTCACTCTGGGATGACATGACTGAAAGAAGACAAGCTTTTGTCACATATCACATGCAGCCATCATTCAAGGGAGTGTGGATAATATCTAGGTTGCATTGACCCATATAGTGCCATTCCAAGGCAAATGTCCTAAACACAGAAGTAACACCCTGATACCTACAAGACAATTGCATCAGATGCTTATGCTAACCAGTGCTAGATGTGTGGCTTTCATAATCCACTTGCTCAGTGTAGAACCTACAATGGGGAATACTGACATCTGTGCAGTGAGGAACACCTGGCTAAAGGCTCTGTAGTGCACAATAACACTACCACCATATAACTCATATCTAAACATGTGGGCCATAACACTGGTATGGACCACTCCAGGTGGTGTTGTCCCCATATTTATAAAGGCTACTCACAAGTAAAGACCACTACTCCAACATAATTCATCACAGATGAGTCAGGTACAGGTGACAGTGGCAAAATCTGCATTCTAGCTTGTATCCTCATATACATCCCCCACCCTGTCCTCAGACTACCAACACACATCCATAAATGTGGTATGAAATATTATGGTACAACACTAAATAACCTTCGACTAGTGGACTGTACCTAGCCCTACATCACATATACTGACACAGTTGCATAATGTGTTATGCAATTCAATATTACCACTGTTTCTAACCAGGTCAGTTGCACACATACCAGGGTCCCTTGGATGTTGTCAGCAGTAACACAGTTGACTGTCACTATACACCAGTAAATAACACCCTCATGGTCGGATATGATCTAGACATACCTGCCCTAGCTATGTGCATCTCACACTCATGCACCATACATGAAAATACCATAGCTGTTGTTGTCCTTTGTACATACAGGTGGCTACATTCATTACACACATGCACATGGAAGATAGGTCCATGGCTGCTGAATGCTAACAGTACATACGGTTTGATATCTATGTTGACAGAGGTAATAATCCCTCTCTACTGGTCAACCATGACACCTATCATATCATACAACAATCCATGTGGTATGTATGTCATTAGACATGTCCAACAAATGCAATGCCTACAAACATACCCAAATAACAGGACCATAGGCCTTACAGACATGACCTGTATTGACAGACTCAGGGAAATGCAGCTATGCTCTGTATGTTCCTGAGTAGTTACAGGTGATATGTCCATGGCATGTGCAGCCATGTGTGACCCACAGCTCCTACATATACCCCATGCCAACAATTGCAAGCCATGCATGCTATGTACTGTCTCGACATTAACCTTATTACCACAATAGCCACAATGTGCTGGGGTGAGATGTTTATAAGCCACAGACCGCACACATGCTTGAACAAGTGCAATGCCTAGCTTAAACAGAGCACATTGCTGGTGCTCTTTCAGTAATCATGAGGTGTGTGTGGCAAATATGATGTGCTCACTGCTGACCATTAGAGTGCCCTGGCTTCACAGTGGAACTGCCAACTAACAGTTTGTGGCATCATGACATGGAATATTGGTGTGTGTGTGTGTGTGTGTGTGTGTGTGTGTGTGTGTGTGTGTGTGTGTGTGTGTGTGTGTGTGTGTGTCACTTGCTGATATGTGCTGTTGGTGTAAATGTCCACTTAGCTACTCAGTGAAGGTGATTGTGTGTCCTACCAGTACATGAATAGAACATCCAATACGGTGTAATGCTCAGCTAGTTTTCACACATGGTGTGGGGAATGTGTGGAATGTATCCTCTTGACCTGGTAGTCCACTTACTGATGGAGACTGCATATGTGTACATGTATTGATGTGTGTTTAGATTCCATGTGTGTGGAGTGTCTGATGTTTGAAGGTGACTGTTGTCTTAGTACATCATGCAGTTGCAATACAGCCTCAACATTGCCAAGTGCATATGGTGATATGTTCAAAGTACAGTAAGCTGTACTTTGGTTATGGACATGTTTGGACATAACTACAGAGTGGTGGGGCTACTTTGCAGATGAATGATTACTGAAGACAGCTCACAGGTGTGATACAACCATTCCTACAATAACCTGCGCAACTGCTAAGCTCTGGTGTTGTTAATTGAAGGGGAAGACACACAAAGTAGAATGCAATAAGTGTGACACTGAAGGCAAACCTCTTGACACCTGCAACAGAAACACCTCCCCTTTGCATATATTGTGCATATATCAGCACAGTTGGCAATGGTAAAAGCCAGTAAGCTTTGTAGCATGTGCGATAGTGCTGTAACTCTGTAATACCTATCATGAGATAGGCAGGTGTTTGATTCCCAGTACTGGCAAGGGTGTGTGTCCATATATGTCACGCGTGGTGGTGAATACATCTCCAATGTGTTTTACTCTCCTGTACACTGTTGTAGACATCTGTACAGAGTGAAGTGTAGAAAGCAAGACATAGGCAGGGGTTTGAATTTCACACAAGTCAAGTGTCTGTATGTATGTGACTTAGGTGTATATCTATGTGAATGTCACAGTGTGTGTGTATGTGTGCATGGCTGTCTGATCCCTGGAGTGAGGCTGTATTTTACCATACTCAAATGATAAATCCCTCTCTCCACATCCACTCACTGTAATGTAGTATCCCTGTTGATGTCATCAATCTTAGAAGAGCATTCTAACTGCCTGTAAATGTGTAAGCCCTGGGGTGAGGCTTGTTTCATGATAGTCTACTGATAAACCCCCCTCTCCACATACACATACCACAATCTAGTATCCCTGTGGATGTCCTCAATTATAGAAGGCCATTCTGACTGCCTGTAAATGTGTAATCTCTGTGGCGCATCTTGTAACTGTTTATTACTATAATAATGATTTTACATAGGCAGGGGTTCTAATCCCAACACTGGCAATTGTGTATTTGTGCTTCTGTGTCTGTAAATCCCTGAGTGTGTGGGTGTGTATGTGTGTTTGCATCCTGCAGTGAGAGTGGGTATTACTGCTTTCCAAAGAAAAAACACCTTTTCAACTGGCCTTTACCCTTGTCATCTGCTAAACCACTCTTTTAGCTCTTCCCCGCTCCAGGTAACTATACCTGTGATATCACCCAGTATGGATGTGAGGCTCTGGTCACAGTAGCTTACTACACAGCTGTCATGGTCTTGGACCATTAGATCAGTAAACATGTTTGAAACTTGGGAGATTATAATTGTTATGTGGAAGCTACAAAGTGCATGCAGGTATTGTCATACAGACCTGTGAGGAGTCTAAATTTACATATGGGACACTAACTGAAAACACTGACATCCCCCTTGTAGTCTGTATGCACATATTTGGCACATGCAATTACACCTGAAAGAGAAAGGCAGAACATCAAGATCAACATGCAGTTACTGTTGTTACACGTGATACATACTGTCAGCAGTACAAAATGCATTCTAAAACTCTAGTACATGGTATGTCTGCTGCCTTTCAACACTACTCAACAATGGCAATCTACAATTGTCTTCCTAGTGTGTTCACCCTGTGCATCAGACCATATGACCATGTCCCTGCACCGATGGTATGGAAGACATGGATGTGGCACAGGCATCATCATATGCACAGGGTGATAATGTTTGCCAGAGGCCTAGGCTGCACCACTGGATGACATCATGTGTGTGGGTTAAGGCCTTTTATCTCATTGGGCGTGTGTGGATGTTATGCGTGTGTGTGTTGAGGTGCCCTACATTTGTTTCTGGTGTGTGTGTGTGTGTGTGTGTGTGTGTGTGTGTGTGTGTGTGTGTGTGTGTGCATGTATGCACAATGGTCTGGCATGTGGCTGGCCTACACAGTGGCATTATTGACAACTGCAGACTGTACAGGGCAGGTTGTACAGTTCATGGTGTCCAGCCATGATCATGTGACCTGCGACTGCCAGGGGTCGCACGGTCACTACCAGGCAGAAGTCCAGATTAGGTACTGTCTGATGACATATGTCCACTGGAACCGTGTCCCTGTTGGAACCATCCAGGTCCACACGGCCTGCTGTGTCCTGGTGTGTACAACACAGCACCAGCTGTACTGCTGCTGCTACTGCTACTATGGGAGCGGGCATGTGAAGTAGCATGTTCATGTAGACCTTCAACAGTTGGTGTAGCTGGTCTACGTCCACGTGCCCGACACCTTACTCCCACCAGATGTTCTAGCATAGACATTCCACACTCAAGGATTGAAATACCATGGTCAAGGACTCCCACCATGTCACACAATCATCTATCCAAAACATCTGCAAGCTGATGGTGAGCATTTGGAATTGCCTGGATGTTGTCAGTTAAAGAACAGGCAGCAGCCCTCTGAAGTCTCAGACCTTCTCTGTTGTGCCATTCAAAATGTGCCTGTGCCTCCATTACATCCTGAAACATGTGTCTGGTGACACCAGCTGATGTGCTATGTCTTGAAGGGGCATGTTGGCCAGAAGCCCCCCTATGAGCAGCCCTGGGCACATGCCTGTGTGGGATATCACCAGTCAGTTGGCTGGGATCATGGTGTGCAGACACACCTTCCATAGTCTCCACACTTTCCTGTTCCATGCTACCACCCACCAACTGTCCTTCCACTATGGCCATTGGTGATGAGGTATGTGTAGGCATGACAACTGTGTGTAGGGATGAGGGAGATATAGGTGGAATGCCAACCAATGGCACAGATTCAGCCCCTGACAACCCTGCCTGTGCCTCAATCATACTTTCATTATCACTGCTTGAATCTGTGAGGACACTAATATCAGGTCGACCGCAGGAGGCCAACACAACTACATCAACACCTGTGAAGGGCAGACAAGAACTGTACATTACCAGTTATACATCACAGTACAGACACACAGAGACTGACACACAGAGACAGACACAGACAGACACAGACAGACACATGATATGGCACCCAACAGTATGCAACATGCATGTGATATGGCAGAAAGCATTTAGCTTAGACAATTATAATTGTAGTTATCATACATCCCTGAGTTGCACACAACAGCATGCATGTGTTATGGCAGAAGGCATGCAGCTTACACAATTATAGTAGTAGTTAGCATACATCCCTGTGTTGCACAATTTGTGTAAGTAGGTTATGCCCCAAACCTGCAACAGAATGCATGCACTATGCACCATTGCACCGTACTGCCATGTTTTGTGCACCATATTCCACATCTTAACAGACCATTGCTGACCTGGATACATCTGCCAATGATGCTTTGTGTTGGCCACTGCTCCTATGTGTGAGGAGGACATGAGCAGAAGGGTATGTTGAGTGAATACTATGTTTGCCAGAGCCCTAGCTTGCATATCTCTCCATAAACAGTGCATGTCTGTTCAACATTATTCTGCTTACCCCTGAGCTGAGTCTACAGACAATGTGCATGTGGCTGTACACACGTTTGACATGGCTGTCCCTACTTTGCAATGGTGTCACAGACCAGCACAGGTTAAGAGTACATGAGCCTGATGTGTGGCATATGACCTTGCCAATCACATGTAGTATGACATGTCTTCTGCTGAAGTGATGAATGACATGCATGTATGTTTAACACAATGGTGTCCTTTCAAATATACAGTGAGGTACTGGTGTCCCAATGCATGGATGTGTTATATTAGCATGGACCTTCAGCTGACGCAATGTTGTCAGTCCATCCTACAGATATACAGTGCCATACTGCACATTGAGCTGATGTGCATAGCCATTGCAGGGCATCATATGGTTTCACTATTGCTATACAGTGTGAGTTACAGACACAATTCATAGCCATGACTTCGCTCAGATACAATACATATCTAATGTGGAATGTGACCCATGTCACTGAGGTATATACACACTAAACCCTAATGTAGAATGTGTGACACAGGTCACTGAAGGGTATACAGATGACACCCCTGCACATCTGCAATCATATTGCGGATGGCTGGCAACTATGCCCAGACATGGTAACTTTGCAGTACTCCATTTTCCACATGCCATCTGTGTACCTCACACACATGAGGATCAACCATGACAGTGATTTCTGACACCAGCAAGGTGAATGTACTGTATCTGTGGCCTGATGTGGTTGTATGTGTATGTTGTGCAACACATGTATGTATGTATTTGGATACTGTATAGGTTAAAGCTTTCATGTTGTGTCACACTCAAAATGTTCAAGACATGTTTTGTGGTGCTTTGATGTCATGTCTATACAAGGTGTGCACAGCCCTGTATGATGTTTAGTGTGTCACATCTGCAATATAACCATTACACAAAGGCCATAGTTGTATTGTGTCTAGCCAGTGTACAACAGGGTGTACACACATGTACATGCCTTCTACTGTCTGTGTTGCTTCATGCCTCTGGCCATCCTCCATGGCCATGTGTAAACATGTTTTGTCCAATGGTTGTAATGGGCACCTGTTTCATATGTCAGTGTTGTCCCATATGACATACACCCGTAGATGTCATATGCTCCACTGAGGACAGGTTTATGCAGACAGAGCGTGGTATGTTTGGGATGTGAGATATCATGTTTTGCAGGATAGTTAACCAGTGTCGCAGTCAGCCCACAAAATGTCAAGGACATGTCAGATAGCAGATGACATTGTGTGACATGCATAGTAAGGGTATACTCCACAAGGGTGAATCCTTTCTGTTTGTCATAATCCAGCTCCAAAACATATACAGTGTGTGCACACATATGCTCTCTGTATAGTACTGTTTGTATTCCCCGCATGTGTAATGCTGATCTGTAGTACATGTCCCTACAGTGAACCACACCTCCACCATTGTATTTACAGCTGTCCACACATCTGGCAATGACAGTTTGTAAGGTTTAGTGTAGGTGTTTCATATAGTCTTCAGATATTCCACATGGGTAACCACTGTGATGCATTGCAGGTCTGATCTGTATATATTAACAGGATCACCATACATTATGTGTACGTGTGTTAAATGGCCACATGGCAGATAGCATGCATTGTTGTTTGTTAATGACCTGCCCACAATCACCCCCCATGCCACATGCATTCAATATGCAGATGATTCGACTATCATCAGCACTGCCTCCAACCTGGCAGACCTCACTGCTTCAACCCAAGACACCTTCAACCTAATAGAAAAATGGTTCTCAAGTCGTCAACTAGTTCTCAACCCCAACAAAACAAAACTACTTACTTTCTCACCCACTAACAAGACTCTTCCCCTCACCTTCTCTATTACATCCTCCAATGGAATCACTATATCACCAGAAGCTCACACAAAGCTATTAGGTGTTACCATTGATAACTCCTTAAATTTGACATCCATTTCAATCTAACCATCAAAACCGTCAATAAAAAGCTTGGCTCTCTCTATAAAGTAAAACACTTTCTTACTCCTCACTCTAAAATTACAATTGCCAGCACACACCTACTATCAACTCTTTCTATGCCTCCCCTTTTTACAAACCTAAACAAGACAACCCTTAACAAACTTGCTTCTTGTTACAATCACATAGCTAGATTTGCCACAAATTCCACCTTTAGAACGCACCACTGCACTAACTTGAAGCAACTAGGGTGGTTAGAGTTTTCCAGCCAACTCCATTTCAACCAACTCAAAGTGGCTCACCAGATACTGTATCACCCAGAGAAAACACCAACTCTGAAAACATCATTCACCCCTATATTAACCTGCAATCTTTATGCTCCTCCAATAAGATCTTAGCTCAAACTACCAAAGCCAATAATTTTGCTGGGGATTCTCTATTCTCAAACTTTGTAGGTAAAATGTGGAACTCCCTACCGACCATGCTCACCTCAGAACCGTCACTCCTACAATTCAAAAAAAACCTTAAACCCCATCTCAATACTCTCTGGCAATGTCCCTGTTCCAAACCTGATTAACCACTATCATTTACCCTTCTCTTACCTCACTATCCTTAACGCTTTTTAACAAGCCCTCGCCTTTGTAACTGACCTATGTTTTTTTTTATATGCTGCTGTTATTTTTTCCCCAAGATGTGATGTATCTTTATATTGTATTGTATTTAAA
>NC_056740.1:122425400-122570400 GCF_019279795.1 Protopterus annectens | reverse complement strand
ATTTCATTAAGAATCATTAGGGTACATCAGAAGATTCATTGAACACTGAATTATCTAGTGTAATGAGTCTCTTGAGGCACCATGCATGTTTGGAATTTTGCAAGGCTATCATGACACCTTTATTTGACAAGTATCTGTTATCAGCAGTGCTGCTGGTAAGGGTATATATAGCAGTCAGTAATGAATAGAAGGAAAGTAATGAATTATCTGATCCAAAGCTGCTGAGTAATGCTGACAGCTGCAATCTGATCTGGCCCTAACAAAGCAGATCACTTGAAAACTGATGGCATTCAAAAGACCAGAAGTACAAGAGGTTATGAGAACACTACGTAGGCTAACAAACAGTTTGGTTAGACATGACTGCCTTCTGACTTCTTGGGAAAAAAGGAGATGTACCAACCTGTTCTTGGCTGTTGCTGTCATAACTGTGTGAGCATGTGGTTACCTGATCTCATGGACAATACATTTCATGTGTCCCTAAGTAAAACTGTTCAGAGCTGTGACTCGGTTACAAAGAGATACTGTAATGTTGCTATGCAGCAATATTGGTATCTCTTTCCCTTCATCTCCTTGTCATTTTTCAGGCACTTGGCTTATGTCTATACATGTATGCATTATATTTATGGATGCATATTTGTATTGCTAGGTATAGGTTCATAGGTTCATAGGTTTATACTAGGCTATCTGCTCTAAGGCATTTATAAGCCTAGCCCAAATTTTTGTGGCTTACGCCACCCCTTATATGAAAAAATACTGTACCCATTAGTTTGTTGTGCCTCTGTCCAGCAGTGACACAGATATGATTCCCGGGGTAAACCTACGATCTCCCATCCACAGGTCTAGATTTCTCTTGAACAGAGTCAGCGAGGTGCTCTGCCTCACATGGACCGGGATTTTATTCCACAGCATAGGGAGTCTCTGAGTGATAAATCTATCCCTCCAGCATGTCCTATTGATAGCCGTGCTAAGGTTTAAGTCGCTTGCTCTAGTGGTTTTGGTGGATTTGGATTTTTTGAGGTGGAGCATGTCCATTAATTCCGGGTTGGACATGGCCTTGTATGTCAGGCACATGTCACCTCTGAGCAGACGGTATGCGACTGAATAGAGCTGGAGTTTCTTCAATCTGGCAGCATATGACAGATTTTGGAGTCCCTTTATCCTTTTGGTGAGGAACTTTGGGGTCTCTCCAATTGCTGCAGATGTCGGGTGAGATACATCCCGAATGGGGCATTGTACTCGATCATTGGTCTGATAAGTGAAGAGTACAGTGGAACAATGACCTCACTAGATCTGGATGTGAATCCCTTCATGATCAGGTGGGCAATGTAGAAGGTCTTTCTAACCACTTTAGCAATGTGAGTGTCAAAAGAAAGGCCACTGTCAACCTGGGTCCCCAGATCCCTGATAACCTCTTCTGTGCTTAGTGGATTGCCACCTATATGGTAGCTTGGGGTTACCATGTTTTTCCCGAAGGGTATGACTATACATTTTTTGGCGTTTAACTTCAGGCCATGGCTCTGGCACCATCTATCTGTTTCCGTGAGTCCCTTCTGAAGGATATCCATGTCCGATGCACTTTCCACTATGGCGCCCAGTTTGCAGTCGTCTGCAAACTTTGTCAGCCAAAGTCCTCCCATGTTGGCCTGTACTTCTGAGAAGTAGATGCCAAACAATAGGGGGCCAAGGACCGAGCCCTGTGGGACACCACTTGTGACTGGCTTGGAGTCTGACACAGCGCCAGCATCTCTAACCCTGTGGGTTCTGTCCTTAAGCCAGTTTGCAACCCATCTTGTGACATATGGGTTTACATTTAAGCTGGTAAGTTTTTCTACAATACCCGAGTGGGGTATTGTGTCGAAAGCCTTTGCAAGGTCAAGGTAGGCTGTATGGACTGCCTTTCCCTCATCAATGGCCTTGGTGACTGTTTCGAAGAAGTCGACCAAGTTCAAAAGGCATGATCTTCCCTTGACAAAGCCAAACTGGGTCGGGTCCAATGTCTGCAAGTCCCCTATATCTTTGTTTATGAGCTCCATTATGATCCTCTCCATAGCTTTGCAGACTAGACTTGTTAAGCTTATGGGGCGGTAATTACCAGGGTCCGAGAGGCCGCCTTTGTGGAGTGGGACCACAGTTGCCGTACGCCACTCTTTGGGCACGTATCCTGTGGTAAGGCTGAGATTAAACAGCTGCCTTATGTGCGGGTTTAATTCCTCATTTAGCTCGTGTAGCACACAGCCGGGACACCATCCGTCCCATTGATGCTGTGTTTTTAGCTTTAGAGAGAGCAGCTTTCACCTGCGCATTTGAAATGTTCGGGAGGCTACACTCGGCTGGGATAGTTATCTCTCCTTTAGCGGGAGAGGGGTGAAGTTTGCACTGAACCTGTCTGCCAGTATGTTGGCAATGTCTGTGGGTTCAGTGATTTTTGTATCATTTTGGACTAATTCTGAGCATATCTGGGAGTTTCCACCCAGGTTCCTAACATAGCTGAAAAAGGCCTTATGATTTTCCTTTGAATCCATGGCAATTTTTCTCTCAAAATTGGCCTTAGTTGATTTTATGAGTGCTCGTATTTTTTACTAATAATGATCAGGGGTGACTTCCCTTTTATGGATTTTGTTCTATCATGTAATAGCTTTCTCCTCTTATTGTAAAGTTTGTTAATGGCTGGGGTCCACCAGACTGGACGTTTGCCCTTTGTGGAAAGAGTCTTGGTTTTATTTGGGATTGCCTGATCCATGCAGTCCTGGAGGTGTTCATAGAAGGCATTTGTAAGGGCTTCCGAGCTTGGGTTGTGGTTTCCTCTGGCTCAGGGGCCTTGAAGGATACCACACCAGTCTTGAGTAGTGTGAAGTTTGCTTTAGAGAAGTTCTTCACTATGGTCTTTTTGTTTGGGGTGGGGGCGGATGTGGATTTCCAGTGAGATTAGTTTATGATCAGATCTCACCAATGAGGGATATACTTCGTGTGGAGCATTTTGTCCCCATGTTTGTGACAATGAGATCTAGTATATTTTCTCCTCTTGTGGGAACAGTGACTAGCTGTTCCATGGCATTTGAATTTATGAACTCCAGGAACCGTTGGGCTAGAAAGTTAGGGCTTGAGTAATGTTCCCAGTCTATATTCGGGTAGTTGAAGTCACCCAATATGATGGTGTTTGGAGATACATTTATACCCTCCAGTGTCTTCAGGAAGGCTGTGTGGGGTTCCTGAGTTTGAGAGGGTGGCCTGTAGCATGCTACAATTTGTAGAGCAGTTTTGCCTATGGTTAGTTGCACCTGGATGGTTTCCGAAGCTTCGTGCGTTGCCACCAACCTGGAGGTGTATGGTCCAAGGATCCTTGTCAGCCATGATACAGGTTACAGCAACAGCAATATTAGACATCATATACAATATTTACAGCAAATGTGTTTCACATGTATAATACAAAATAACATACACAGTATACAAAATAAGTTAAAAGTGTTATTGCTTAATTTTTGATGAAAAGGGGGTGTAACAGAGAAACAGTATGAAATGCATATAGAAACATAAAATTATTCTGGCACATTACATACTATTTTGCATAATATAAAGAAAAACATATGCTTTACCTAAGCCAAATCTTAGAATACAGTATACAAATGTTTCCCCATGCACAGAATTTTAAACCATCATAAAACAAATTAGTAGTATTGGATAAGCTGATATCCGTATCATAGAAATTAACTGCAAACAGCAATGTATGCACAGACCACATTAAAGCCATAATCAATTGTTCTGTATTGTTGACATTGAACCATTGTCTCTAAACCAGGCATATTGATTTTTAAACTACATGTGAACTTTGAGAATGTTCTTAAAATCAGCCAGGTTATTAATTTGACAAATCTATTCTGGAAAATGCATTTTTTACCACATTTGTGGAAAGACTCCTTTTCTGAACATTCCCACAATTGCTAGACTGGGGTATTACATGATTACTTTATGTGTACCACAAGCATTTTGTTACAACAGGGACATTAAGTAGTCTTCGTCTTTTGGCTTTTCCCAGTTAGGGGTCGCCACAGCGGAACTCCGGTCCGCTAATGATTGGTAGTTGATTTTTACGTGCCGAGTTACCAGTCCTGACACACAACCTTCAATGAAGGTACGCCCATTCACGCATGTTTCCACGCAGAAGATGCTCTAGCTGAGAATCGAACCAGACAGCGTCTTACTGTGAGGCGACAATGCTACCGCAGCACCAGTGCTGTCCCTAATTTGTGCTGTAATGTTTATGGCACCCCTACTATGGGAAAGCATGAATGGCAGATCCCTACTTTTTGCTGTTTTTATATTACAGATGGCTGCAGAAACACACAACAAGGAGAATAACCTCATGCATCATATGCATGCATATCAGTTTGTTTGTGTCTTTCAGCTTTTCCCGGGTAGGGGTCGCCACAATGGAACTCTGGTCCGCTAATTATTGGCAGTAGATTTTTACGTGCCGAGTTGCCGTCCCTGACGCACAACCTTCAACAAAGGTATGCCCATTCACGCATGTCTCCACACAGAAGACGCTCTAGCTGAGAATCAAACAGGACAACATTTTACTGTGAGGCGACAACGCTACCGCAGCCCCACCACCACAGTATATATGCATGCATATCAGTATTAAAGAAAATAATATCAAAAAATAATAGTGAAAATCATATCTGACAAATGGCATTTTATTTATCAGAGATAATAGAAGAAAGACAAAAACAGAGACTGCTAAAAGCAGTAGACCTATTTAAAGATTAACAAAACACATGAGCTTACATCAATCAAATAAAAGGTTGTTGACAAACTTAGTACAGGTAATTCATCTAACAAGTGATTCCAAATTCTAGAAACAATTGTTCTGCACTATATACTGTCCCTGAATATCTTAAACTTTTGTTAAGAAGATGTGGGGAAATTATTGTTCTCACAGGCCTAGATCCTAAGATATGCTGCTTGCAGCTCTCAACTAAATAACAGCTTAACAAGAAAACTGCACTCAACAGCAGTGATACGTTATGCTTCCCAGTTGCTGGTTTTGCTGTGGCAAAGTAAATCTTGTCTAGGTCAATTTGCTTTAGGAAAGTGAACATAAATCCCACTAAGCAAAGTAGAAAAGCAACATGTAAATGATAATGCAATACTGTACATGTATGATGTACCATGCTTTCTCAGTTTTAGTTTTCACTAAATAATCAAGATAAGCTAAATTACTCAGAAAACGAGTTAAGGAAAAAAAATCAATTGCCGGCAAAGCTTTGATTAAATCACCTTTAGCAATGTCTGTCTTAATTGCTTAAATTCTATCACTTCAAACAGGCTTACTACCAAATAGGGCAAATATAGTCTTAGCTAACTTACAATAAATATTCCATCTAATTTGTTTAGTTTAGTATTTGAAGCATTGTGTAGACTAGACTGAATTTCCAAACTGCAAGATGAGAAAAACAGTAGCACCGTGACAATAACATACTGAATTGTATTTGAGCAATTATAATCTAGTCACATTTCATTTTCATAAAAAGATGAGTAAAAGGATCAGAACCTAACTCTGGAGAAAGGAAAGTTATGTACTTGCTATAACAATAGAGCTGGCTGATCTGTATTCATCACCTTCAACCTGCCAGACATAACTTGACAATGAGACTTTTCCAGACCTCTAGCTCCTAGCCAATCACATAGAGCTCAGCACTTCCCCCACAATCTCCATATCAAAAATGGTGCTTGTTCACAAACAACAGAACAATTAATAATTCATGGTAAACAATCTTCCCCAAACTCTCAGTTCCTTCACAAAGGGATGGTGGGCGGGTATGCTGAAAAGGATGGACACTTCATCCACACCTGTCGTTATGCTTTAGTACATAACATTTGCATCTAAGGTGTTCTTTGTGCATCCTCTTCAACCTGCATGACAGAGTCCTTTAATCATCCTTCCTGGTGGAATCATGAAAAGTAGCCCCAAAGGTGGACCAAGTCCTGGAGATCACATCTAGCTTATAATACCTTGCAAAAGTATTCTGAGGAACAGCTGAACAAATTTCATCTATTGAGGCATCCTTGAAGAAGACTTGAGAAAAAGCCATTGTAATAGCTGAGTGCAACATAGTTTTAACAGGTAAAGATTTTCATTATTATTTTTGTCGCAAAATTAATCCATTCAGGCAGCCACCTAGATAAGGTTATTTTGGTGACTTTGGATTCCAGCTTGCCAAGTGCATAAGAGACAAATAACTGGGTACTACTTCTTATTATCTTGGCTCTGTCCAGATAAAATTGTGGCGTCCTATTAAAATCCATTGTATGTAAAACATACTCTCCTCTGTTAAACTATTCAATAATAATACAGAAAACAATAGTCTTTGGTCTAAATTATTTTTGGTGTCTAATTTCATTATAAATGTACGATTAGTCCAAGAACAGCCTTTCTTATGGAACAATAAGTAACGAATGGTCTTTACAGAATACTTGGATCTCAGAAATTCTCCTTGTAGTGATTGCCACTAGGAATACAGTTTCCCATGACAGCTAATTAATATCTGCTTTGCTGGCTGGTTCAAATAGAAGGAGATTATTTTTCTCCACAATGAAATTCATATCCTAAAGTAAAACAGGGTCCTTAATGAGGAATTTAATGTGAAAGGTCCCTTAAGAAAAATGTTCTTACCTTAATGGATACCAATGACACATAAGTGGACATTAATGTTGCTATAACTCAGGTCACTGTATCAACGAATAGTGCCAAATATTCCAGTATAGATGAAACAGGAGCAATGAAGGGATCTAAACTCCTAGAAGAGGCTCAAATCAAACCAAACCATACCATACCATACCATGAAACAATTTGCCACTTTTATCTCATTCTAGTAGTATGTCGCTGAGCAGATACAATGATCTGGCCATAAATGTAAGTGGGGAAACTATGTAATCAGATGGATGGACATGATATCCACATGAGGCCTGCTGGATGTATGAGATACAAGAGTTCTGGATGCTTTCAGACATAGAGGTCTCTCCAGAAAATGAGTTTACAGCTGCAGGAACCATGCATGCCAAGGCCAAAATGGGGCTATTAGAATGACGTTGACCTTGTGTATTTCCCTTTCTGAATGAACATAAAGCTCAAAGAAAAGGACATAAGGCATATAGGATTAGAGATCTGAGGCCACCTTTGGACCAGAGTACCTCTAGGATGCTTCCCCAATAGGGATATCAGGAAAAAGCAGTTGTTGCATGAGTTTGGATTGTAATGCAAAAAAAAAAAAAAAGCTAACAATTCTTATCCTAGTGATGGAAAAACCTCTGTGCTGGTGCTGGTTTGAGGAATTACACTTGTGGGATCAGAAAGCAACACTTAAGCTTTTCTGCTAAGTTGTTGGACTCCCAATGAATACAGGCTGTTGTGTGAAAGTGATTGGATGATATAGTTCACTTCCAAACTCTCTTGACCTCCTGGCAAAAAGGATTTGAATATGGACTACTCTGTTTATGGAACACACAAGTGCTATTTTGTCTTCATGTATGGAAATGGCACCTCAATGGTGAATGTCCTTTGTAACACACTTATGTGCATGCCGAACTCTATAAGTGGCCATACACCTTGTACTATTCTGCCCCGACAATGAACCCCACCTGAAGGCAAACTCATCCACGGTGATTGTCAGTGTGGGTGCCAGAAGGTAAAAGGTGCTATCCAGAGAAAATGGGGATAGCCACTGAAGATATCATTTGCGGGTCTATATTAGTTCATTGAAATGTACTTCCATCAAACTGCTATTCATTGAACTGATATCCCTTCATAAAACGTTCAAATCAGCAAACATTTTCCCAGGTAAGAAAACTAGCTGTCCAACACAGAGAAATTTGTCCTTTTCTCCACTGTAGTGTGATCTTGGAGTTGGTATATATAAGTGGGGGCTGGTATAGGGGTGTAGCCCCCTAGTTTTCTGGGTTTAATTTAATGTGTTTGTGTGCCATTTGGTTTGCTGGCCAACTAGTTTCTTTACCTGGGAAAAACATTTGCTGGTTTGAACGTTTTATGATGGGAAATTTGATGATGTTGGTTCGATAAATAACAGTTCAATGTAAGTAGATTTCGAAGAAATAATACAGACCTCCTTTGGATGGTCTCAAAAGTCTGATGTGATCTTACAAGAGACAAATCCATTTAGTTTAAAACAAAGATGCTTGAGCAACTTCAACAATTCATGACTCACAGACACTCATAAACAGCTTTTTTCCCCTAACAGTAACTCCTTTAAAAAGCTTTCTCTTTTTCAATAAAGGTCCAATTGTTCTAGTGTTATTTTCTCATCATAGCTACATGCATCAAATCAGTCTCAGGACCTAGCCACATTATAAAAAGCTCTCCCAAACTTTGGTAAACAGAAGAAAAATAAATTGCCAACTTATAACCCCTTAATGCATTAGCATGCAAAAGTTTCTCTCCTGAGTCTTGCAAGCTTTGAATCTCAGAGAAAATTTCCAAACAATTTTTGAAACTTGACTTGTACAAATAACCCATTTGGTAAGTAGTAATGATGATAAAGGAAGAAAATCTTTGATATGACCAGTAATGCCTGAGGTGACAGGTTCACAAGAACAGGGAAGTACAACTGTTCCATTTCCAGGATCAACTTCAGTTTCCTTATATATCATCCAATAATCAGTTTGGACAAACTAATGGAGCATAAATGAATGCCTAAATATTTATATGGAGTGAAATTGTGGAATGGAAATTATTGAAATTACATCTGCAAGTTTGACATAGTGAATTCAAAGAGTTGATAGAGCTTATCTGAAGCCCTGATATCCTAGCACAGTTTTGTAGAGATGGCAACAACTTTGGGATACACTTATGTATGTCTGATGTCCAAATAATATAGCCATTGGCAAAGCAGCTTGAAATTATACTTTGTATATTACCAATGAGAATATCATTAGTGCTGGTATGTGTTTTTTTCTAAAATGCTAATTCAATGCAGTGCATATGACACAAAGAGAGAGCAAATTGAATATGCAAACTACAAACAAGCAGGTAAGAACATGTGGCATATTAAAAAGTAGAGAACAGTTGACTTATTGAAGTAAGAGGAGAAACACCTCATATCTAGTTGACTGTTAATAAAACACAGTAAAATATAGCACACAGATGACTCATAATATAACATAACAGTTAGAAAGATAACTCATCTATTAAGTCACAGTTACCTACCTCTTGCAGGGTCCCTATCAGTTGATCAAGTTTTCAGAAACTCAAAATTTATGTAGTGGAGACAATATGATCAAGTTTTTGAAAACTCAAAGCTTTTGAATGGAGATCGTGGTACAGTGCAGGAAATTGACCCTTTTCATCACTGTAGTGCAATTATGGAGTTGGTAGATTTAATTTGCAGGTGGTGTGGGGGTGCAGGGGGGTTTGCCTCCCTGCAAAAATGCAAAAAATGTAGATTTTGTGTTTCTTTTGTGCTTTTTTGATGTTTGAGTTTTTGGAAACTCAAGCATATGGTCTTGATCATATGAATTTCGAGTTTATGAAAACTCGATCATCTGACATAGACCCCTCTTACATATCCTAGGGGGATTAGTATAACTCTGGCATTTAGTGCAGAGGTCTAAAGCTCTGACTTGTTAATGAACTGCTTCCTGTATTGAGGGTTCAGGTTTGAATCTTTCCACCTTCATTTAGATATGAGGGATGGCTTAATGGTTAAGGTGTTTACCTCCCAAACAAGAAGTATAGGGTTTAATTCTCACCAAGGGAAGTTGGCTAAGCTTACATTGATCTATATGGGCACTAGCCTAGCATCAACCTATAAATTGTTAGGCTTCAGATAGCCACTACTGTTTCTATCACCTTCCTATAATCAATGGACTTGCCTCATTTCTGCTCTTTACCACAATATATTTTCAATCTGATATTTGTCAAGATGTACCAAATGTTTTGCAGATCCATGGGAATATCTACTTAAGTACTCTTTGTGTGACCTAGGAGTTGTGCCCTCATCTATGAATGAGTGAGTTATTTCAGATATCTGCATCAGCCATATCATATATGCTCTTGGTAGCAAAAATATTGAAAGGCTACAGAATGTCATCCATACATCCATCTCATTCAATAAAGCTAGTCCCTCTACAAGACTTAATAACTTGGTAACAAGGTCCCAAAACTACTGAACACCCTGACAGATCCAAAACTTGTACAATATTCCGGGCATATCAAATCCACATGCCGAAGAGGTAATGTAAAAGGTCCCACAGCAATTTTCAAAAAGACAAGGAAAAGTCTATGGAGTGCTAGCAAAGTTTCTCCTACTCAGTGTGAATACCACCTTGGGTCTCCCCTGGAAGCAGGCTTCAGGCCTAGTAGGATTAATTCAGTCATCAAAAGCATAAACAAACAAACAAAAATAGTAGATTTCTAGTTAACATCAGATAGCCATCTATAAAAAGAAAATTCATTACCTAACCACCCACACATGTCCATCATTTATTTGCCTCAGATGACTACAGAACTATGAGAAATTGGGTTGAGGACAGAAAATATCCCTGTCTAGTGCCTTTCTCTGGCTTAAATTATTTAGACAGACTGTTTTTTTGTTAGGACCAAAGCTAATAGATCATGATAGAAGGTATGACTGGGTTGAGTAAATTCAGATTAATAGATGAATCCCATGTGAGAAGGAGAAATCATACTAGACAACATTCCTTTCAACATGTTTCCTAGAATTTTAGCATACATTTTTTTAAAGTGTATACTCAAAAGAGAAATAGGACAATAATTCCCTATTGTGAGAGTGTGCTTGCTGCATTTAGGAGTCGCAGTGATTATTGTTTTTTGTTCATATAGTTAGGTAGACTTCAATTAAAATAGGGACAACAGTCTTCCCAGAGTAAAAAATAAAATTCTACAGTTATGTCAATGGGCCTGGAAGATTTCCAAGTAGGCATCACTCGGATAGATGGATCAACCTTTTCTCAAGCAATAGGGGAGCATAACTTCTATATTTTGCCATCAGTATTGGGTTGACGCAAAGCTGTATTCCCATAGTATTTTCTAGATCAACTACCCCAACTCCTTGAAACTAAAGCTTTACAATAATCTAAAATAAGTACAGCATGTGGAAAGGGTGTGAGCATGCTAGTCAAATTATAATGAGCTTCAGTTGTAATAAATGAAGTAAACTGTCTGATAAAAAACATATTGCATGGGATATATAAATTTAGGCATATATATGCCAAGCCTCCTAGCAAAAAAAAAAACTTTTTTGAATAGATCTTGATTTCAATGAAAAGCAGTGAAAGAGGGGGAGATATACAAAATTGTACTGAACAAATAGAAACAGGCTCGATAATTAGATTATTGTACTGAACAAATAGAAACAAGCTCGATAATTAGATTACAGGCACATAATCCCCCTGGACTTAATGAAAAAATTCCCCTAAAACCTACTTTAAAAGGGAGGAGTATTAGATATTAAATATTAAATATTAATTATTAAATATTGAACAGATTTTTAATACATGTTTTTTAATAATTTATATATTTTTTAATAATACCTTAATTAATTTACATTCTTGAGATATGTTTTTAATATATATATTGTTTTTAGAATTGTAGTAAGTATATGTGGTTTATTTGAACAGTTTTTTGAGCTATTAAGGTACTTGAAATTTGAATATTTCTGTAAAAGCTGAGGCTAGGCTAATTGATTTATTGTTTTATTGTTTAATCAAATGTAATAAGGAAGTGTTTATATGTATATATATATATATATATATATATATATATATATATATATAAGCTTTGTGAATGGATTCATTATGGTTTGAAAAAGCTACATAGCGAAAGCGCTTACCACTTTTACTTGAGTGAATAAAAGCTACTGTTTATTACGCATTTGGATTTATTAGAAGGAACTGTCTGAAATAACTTGTGGTCTGAAAAGAAATTTGAGTGAATACTTGAAGAATTCCTGAGTGCTTTTAAGTGCTTCTTAGTACTTTTAAGTGCTTCTTTTTGGCTCGTTTTTTGTGCTCTATCAGAAGGTTTTTGCCTGACTTGGTTCGCACGAATGCCTAGGTGGACCCTGCACAGTTGGTTTATTACCATTACTATTTTAAGTGAAATAGTTTTATTCCCTTTCAGAAATAGTACAATAGTACTTAGTGTACCGGAATACAGAATTTGGTATGACATATCTGAAATAAAAAGTAGCTGAAACAGCAGCATTACTGAGGCATTTTTAAAGACCTTAAAATCTACTGTAAGACCATGAAACCAAAGTGTCTTCCTGTTAGTGAGGCTGTCAATTACTCTCATGACTTCCTGCATAGAATTAGGCACCTGCAATGTTTCACTTTCTACTTCAAATAGCATTCAGTAACTGAATCTAACTAAGAAAACCATGTTTCCTCACAGTCAATATCCACTTGTATACTACATATGTCCTGACAGTATCTCTTCAGGACTGGAATAATGTCCTCTATTTTGCAACAAGTCTGATTTTTTGCTACTTATTTAAACTAGAGACTAGTGTATTTTGAACTTTCCTGCCTTTTAGCATAGTATCCAAAGCTCTGAGAAGCTAATTTGTTTAATTTAGTGGAACAGTTGCAATTAATTTTCCCCTTATTGCTGTATGCCTAGATATATGAACATATTCAACACTGCTTTACTTTAGTTTCTACAATATCTCTTGATTCATGCATATAGTCAGTTTGTAAATACATTCCGGTCCTCGGTATGTTCATGAAGCTTTCTCTGCATTAAATTGTCACTAGTATTCTTCTTTTACAGACCCTTTAAACCCCTTTTCAGATATAAAGGTTAAAGTACTCACTGCACCAAGGTATCAAAGGTTGTGCATATGTCCCAATAAGCCTCACTAGTGCCTCTAATTACCTCTTTAATTAAGAGTGGTTTCTATAATAATATATAAGTATCCATGGTGCAGATAAGATAGAAGGTTGCAGACCTTCTAATTAAATGCATATGAGGTTATAGCAGTAGACATAATAATTTAATCTATCTGCAGTGATCACTGTTTATGCTGTACTGAAACTTATGAACTAATAATCAAACCTACTCTAAGATTCAATTAACGTCTGTTCTGTGGGACCAAAGAGAGAGAGATTATTTTTCATGGTTCTGCCAGGACTAGAATCTGAATCCCATCTGGAACATATGTACGTTAGGGTAAATCATGATCTCCAAGAGGAATCTATATAAATAAGTATTCAGCAAAGTATTAAGGACTCCTTCATTATAACAGTTGTTTAACCTGTCTAGTTATTAATAACTTGCACCAATGCATCAAGGGGTTTACAAGATTTTCTGTTTCTGGTAGAAAATTATGTATAACTACCCATAAATCCTGTTCCTTTAATACATA
The DNA here is from genome assembly GCF_019279795.1 of Protopterus annectens. Taxonomy (NCBI): domain Eukaryota; kingdom Metazoa; phylum Chordata; order Ceratodontiformes; family Protopteridae; genus Protopterus; species Protopterus annectens. Next base: position 122,557,000 of record NC_056740.1, on the reverse strand, counting down.
CCACCCAGTTCTCCTTCCATGCATCAGTTTGGCAGTCAGCTTAAAAAACGATAAACACAAATAACTACATCCTTTTTGCAATTCTGGATGAACTTGCTACCTCTGTCCCCACATCTTCAACAGGTATGGCACAGTTGGGTTTCCTGAAGAAATACTACATACGCTTTAGATGTTGGAAAATGCAGTTTCTATTGAAGAGAACCCCCAACACCCTAACAGTCCACATTTTATATTTTAAGGCAAGATTCTATATCACTAATTAGATGGCACACCATAAAACAACAGTTACCTGCAGATTGCACATATAGAAAAAAACTATAAAAGGGCAAACTTACAAAATCTGGCACTTGTGCTGTCAGATCCATGGGAGGCTACAGAGTCATCTTGTTTCATGTACCTGACGTAGCTGAAGAGCACTTTGGGAGGAGGGAACCAACCAAAAGTAAAGAGTGAGACCATAAAGGATAGAACCAGGTAGAATTATATGCAAAATAACACTCAATATACAGTTTACATGATGTAGCTGGAAAGCTTTTAGGAATTAACACATTTCTGGACTGTCCTTTTTATTTTGTGGTGGTGAAGCCAATCAGAGTGAATATAACTAGGTAGTTTCAGTTTTGAGGGGGGGGGGTGTATGATATTACCAGTGTAGAATGTTTCCTTCTTTTAGTATCACTTGTCATTACCCCTTATGGCTGGTTTTCCACCTAACCTCCATAGTTATCAAGTTTCACACATTTTGGTAAAATTGCACATTTAGTCACAAAGTATAGCTTAGCTATGGTTGTTTCTGCTTCTTCATGTAGCTCAAAAGGTACCTTTAAAGTGAAAAAATGAGAGAAGGAAGAATTTGTAACTCCAAAGGGAGAGCTGCACCCCACGTCTGCATCATTGTTATAGCTTCACTTAACCTTCATGACACACCCTGTAATTTTAACTTGTTATGGGTACTGTTTTGGCTTCTTAAAGTATCAGTTAGTTTGAAATGAAGTATAATTTTAGTATAAAGTATCTAAACAGGTTGAATTTGACTCTACTTGCAATGCACTTAAGCAGTGTGTTGCAAAAGATGACCAATTATTTTTAATAAACTGTACAAGATTGCTCACTCTCTCTTTCTGTCCCTGTCATTCTTCCTCAGTCTCTCTCTGTCTCTCTCATGAGTCACACCCAACTCCTAGAGTGACCCTGCAGACTGCCACCACTATCCACAGAGTTACAAGACAAATAGGAGATATGACAGTAGATTGCCAGATCTTTTTTTTTCAGCATCATGCATGCACTCACTCACACCTACTGATGATTTAAAACCAATGACTCACCTATTGCATGTCTTTAGAATGTGGGGGAGAATGGAATATCCAGTGAAAACCCATGTAAATACAGGGAGGACATGCAGACTCCACATAGAATGCACCCCAAACTAGAACCGAACCGGTGAACCTCTTGCTGTGAGGTGACAACACTATTTGTTGTTATTCCCCATCCTCCCAGGCAAATTAATAAGATTCTTGTTATTTTTTTTCTGACAGCAGTTTCCCAAATTATCATGTTTGTTTTATAGTTCATCTGCACATACCCACAGAGTGTGAAATTCCAGAATTCATGTTTTTGCTGCAGCCTGCAAATTAGCTTTCCCTGAATGCCCAGCACTAGTTCAGAATAATTTTATTTTAACTAATACTTCCAAATTGTGGTTTAGTCTATGAGGATTCCTACAGGGCAGATAATATCAGGGTGGCAAGAGAGATACAAGACTGTCATTTAAGCAGGAATCCGTCTATGCCAATCTCATTCTAGCTACAATTCAGTTAGCTCACCTTTCAGAAATCTTTGGATTTAAAACATGTTTTCTTACCTCACAGTTGCTCAAAGCCAGCACTATTTGATTAGAAATCATCCAGGTACTGTTGTACTGACACAAAGAAGGAACTAAGTCCCAAAATTGTTGGCTGACTTAATAACCGCTGATTGAATCTTACATGACATCCACTATCTTGTTCTTTTTCCAAAGTATGCACTCATTACATTTTGGCATGTATATATATATATATATATATATATATATATATATATATATATATATATATCGCCTCACAGCAAGACATTATCATGTCCTATTCTCAGCTAGAGTGTCTTCTGTGTGGAGGCATGCATGAATGGGCATGCCTTCATTGAGGGTTGTGCATCAGGGCTGGTAACTTAGCATGTAAAAATCCACTACCAAACATTAGTGGACCGGAGTTCCGCTGTGGCAACCCCTAACTATTTTAGCTAATAAGCCGAAAGACACAACATATAGAGAGAGATTCTTCTCCTTGACCAAACATTTGCTATCTTCCTTGGCATGATGTCTTCTATGAAAACACACCTAAACCAACAAGATTCACTTTACTCACTCAAATCAAATCCTAAACTTCATAATATTGTTTATTCAAAACTTACATAGGCAAAACATCTTAGCCCTCCTGAAACATCCCCTTAAAATCCAAAGCTACACTTACCTTAAAGCAAAATAAAATACAGATAAAGTAAAACATGGACCTCATCTCCTATTCACTTCAGTCTAAAAAGGTGGCTTCACACAATGCACACACAAAATGCACTCACCTCACTACTAGGCACTAATATGTGTTTTGTTTCACAGTTGCTGTATAATCATTTCTGCTGTGTTTTAGTAATAATGACAATTTTCTAATGTTTGGTTGTAAACCTTTGGCTGAATCTAAAAATTATCCACATGGATCAGCCCTGTATTCTAGTCATCAAATATAAAATCAATAAATAATCACTGCCCACATAAAGCAGCCCCCAGAAATTAAATTTGTTAATATTCAGAAAAGAATAAAAAAAAAATACTGACTAGAACTAGACAATCAGAAACTATCACTGCAGACAAAATAGACTGGATTTTAACTTTCTACACTAAAAAAAGAGTAAACTACCTAAAATATAACCAAACCACAAAACTAAAAAAATCCTGTCATAACCCTCATTTTCACTACTAAAGAAATTAGAATTAAAAATTCCTTAGAAGTAAGGTAGAAGACCACGCTTTAGATACTTCATTCATAAAAAAACTACAAAAACAGCTTCAACCCCTCTTCAGAAGACAAGTGATGCAAGTACTGCACCCAATTAAAATTAATGGGAAATGTCATCTGTCTTCATGGTAAAGAGAAAGGAGCCTTGCATGAAACCCTGGTGACTGGAACTCGAATAAGGTCTCAGAAATGGAGGAAGTGGATGGATTAGACAGGAATGAAGGAACAGAACCCACTCTCCTCTTTTGGTGGTGGGGATGAGTGAAGATGTGTATACCTGGAAGCACATGCTTATAGTATGATTTCTAAGGTGGAGGCCAGAGAAACAATCTGCAGTGCATCCCAGGTTGGTGCATAGGACTTGTCCTGCTGGTTTATGTCCCTTACATAAAACAGAAACAACTCAGTGCTGTGATTATTTGAACATCCTACCTACTGTTTAGTAATGAATATGTGCAGGTAGGCACTTAAGTCAGACAACCCTAATCATCTATACACATGATTGTCCTATTCCTGCTTCAATTGGTCTTCATCCCAAGAAAAAAAATGAATAGGGATCTTACCAAGGGAAAAGGAATGGGCCAAATACAGTGGCCAGAAAAGAGAGTTGATGGTCAACAGAGAGATGGAGGAAAATAACTACCCCTAAAAAATCAGTGGAAGACCATATCTCAAACCTAACGAAAGAAAAAAACAGATAAACTGAAAAATGTACCTGAGGAATAAGGAAGTTAGTCTGGTACTTAAGAAAACAATAAACCTTGACTACTCACCTCAAAAAAAAATCTCTAATTACAGTAGAGCAAGACATATATAATATCCTCCACATGAATATTAAAGATTCCTACAAACCAGTGAGTGTAAACTGGATGCAGTTTAACTGGTCCATTTTAACTAACTGATGCTGCCCTGCTGAATCACTAGGAAATCACTCACTACAATTTCTAAATATGCACTAGCACTGGTCCATTGTTTATCAAGACTTCCATTTTCTTCAGGTTGGTAATGCCATGTAGTTGGCATTTATAAGTTCAGTTACTTTTTTTCCTTTGGGTCAAATTCACAACTAGGTGTGCTTTGTGAGTTGGTTCTTCATCAAGCTGCAACTAAATCAACTCAACAAGTTAGAGAAGAATCGAATATTAATGAGGATTAACTCACGTTTATATTAACATGAATACCTATGGTTTTTACTTCATGTAGATGTAGAATAGGTTTCTCAGCGCAGTGAGTGTAAAATTAAGTTTTATGTCAAGCGAGCTTTTCAAGGCTTAGGGGATGCCATTTGTCTACTGATATGTGCACTTTACTATCAAATCCCTTGAAGCTTGATGTCTTTTAGGTATTTTTATCAAATTCCCTAAAGCTTGATGTCTTTTAGGTATGTATATTAAGATTCATTAGCTGGTGTTGGCATAGATACTGTACTCCTTCAATTAAACTGGTTTACCTAGATTGTGTTCATTGTTTAAATGGAACTGTTGAATTTTTCTTATAATGTTCCTAAATGAGGTGGGGGTGATATCACTACCCAGATGCACCATCAACAGGGTAGTGCTTTTAGTTACACATGTCAGCACTGCTTAGCATGGTAATGAACAGATTTTAGCACATACCTATGAACGTATGGCATCAGGCTTTGTGAAAGAGCAGAATGTAACAAAAAGCAGGAAGGATGAAGCACTGGGTTTTATCTCATAAATAAAAAGAATAGTTTATAGACAATTACTTAGGCAAATGTAGACTTATACTGCAGAAATACATTTCTGTAATATTTATAAGTGGGTGTATTTGAATCTTGTATGAGTGGGTTTGTCAGGCTGCAGAGAAACACACACACACACACACACACGCACACACACACACACACACACACACACACACACACACACACACACACACACAGACACACAGACACACACACACACACACACACACACACACACACACACACACACACACACACACGCGCGTGCGTGCACGCGCACCCACACGCATGCACAATATTCCTTCTCTTTCATTCTTTCTGCCCTATCATCCTCCATCAGGAAAGACTATGTAAGTTAATGCAAGAAAATTACTGATATAGCACTGACACATAAAATCTGTCAAGACTTTTTTAAAATGAAATAGGATCTATTTTATAACCACAGTAAAGCTCTTACAGGATATGTAATTAGGGAAGAAGACCTGCAGATCTTTCATGATGTATCTTTATAATCTGGAATAAGGCAGAATGATTGGCTGATCCATGTAGGGCTACTAGTTAATCAGAAACATTATTGGGTAGATTTAAAATCAGAAGTCTTGAAGTGACACTCGGTCATCTTACTTCTAAGCAACACTGGCTTTTCACTACTGACAGGCTCAGCCATTCAGAAAGGCTTGCTGTTTGCATCCCCCTTCATACATAAGATTGAAGGTATAGTGCAAAACAGGTATCATATACGCATCAGTCTATTTCTTCTCTGTTGGTGCAGATATTTGTTTGGAAAATTCTTTAGTTATCATTTCTTACCTGGTTCAGGTTAGACAGATTATTCTGTTTTAATTTCTCCAAGTCTTTTGGGTTTCTAATACCATGATGGGAATGGACCCATTCCTAAGTCAGTGTGCAATTAAAGTTCAAGAAATTAATATTGTTTTAGTCTTTAATATTAGTCAAAAGTGCTCTTTGCAGCACTCTCAGTGTGCCCAGAACTGACTCCTGCAATTCATAAGGTGTTAGATGTATTGTTAGGATATCTAAACACAAGTGTAATTTTTTTGTATTAGTACTGTTGCTCCTCCTCCTCCTACTACTACTACTACTACTGAACTATCTGGGTATGTTCTTTCCACATTGCTCTTGTTTTTGCCTGGAAATCCTGGTACATTATAACTTTGTGTCTCTCTGTACATAAGACACTTTTATCAACAGGTGCAGCAATTGCAATAATCAATGCTACTTTTGTCTATTTTATTGTACAACTATATCTGGTTTTCTGTCATCTATTTCTTTTAACTATTGGTAATGACAAACTTTATAATTTTCTACAATGTTTTGTGATTCACGTTTCTAATGCTTCCCAACTACTTCAATATTATAGTGTTTGCATAATCCCCAATGCAATAGTCTTGACATGTTATTGTACCTTTCAGTATACAAGCCCTCTGCCATCAGTGTATCATTCCCAGCAATAAGATGCACAACTGTTTCCAGTTCTTTTTTTATAGAATTTGCATTTGTCTGTTTCTCAACCCATGTTCAATGGACTCTGTAAAACAATATGTACCTAGTCCACTATCCTGGGCCACCATTTTTAACCTTTCATCTTTTGGTTTCAATTCACCTCTCCTTAACCATTCCTGTGTCAAATCCTGATCAACTTGAGGATGTTCTAGGAGTTTTATGTACTTGCCACAATATTTAAGCCTTTTCCATATTTATTACCATCTCCTCTGATCCTTCTTATATTCTTTCTTTTGTTTTTTGGCACATTCAGTCTGTTGTCTTATTTTTCTGTATTTCTGGTTTGATTTCCATTCCCGTTTGATACCAATATGTTAAACTAAGTAGAAAATTCATCTTAGACTTCTTCTCATCATACTTTAAAATGTTCGCTATGATTGGAGCTGCTGAGGTCAGCTGATATGTATGCAGTCCCATGACTACAGATCTAGATCTATACATGTAATCAATTTCGAGAAGATCCATACTGCCTTCAGAATGAGGAATATATAATTTTGGTACACACTGATTTTTATACATTATTTGATATGCATGAAGTATTTGTTTTCTCCTGTCCAAATGATCCAACACTTTTTGGGGCCAGTCATTAACCTCAAAACTATAAGTTAGAACATGAAGAACAACTTTGGTTATAGCTTGGACTTTATTCAAAGATGTCAAGATAGTTTTCAATAATAGTTTTAGTCTTCTTAAGTATTCCTTAATGAGTTTTATTTGCATTTGTTCATGTTTTATTGTTGGTCTTTCATTGATTCCCAAATATTTATACACCCTTTCCTGTTAAACTTCCTTTATATCACATTCCTGTCCCAGATTGATGTTTTCTTGGTGCCACAGCATTCCTGTTTAACCATTGTTTTTGCAAATTTTTTTAAGACCAAATTACATTCTTATATCATCTGAGAAAGTTTTAACCACTTGCAGTTGTGCTTTCAGTTTCTCATCTAATGAACTATACATTTTAAATCATCCACAAAAAGTATACAAGAAATCTTTAAACAATGTTGTTTTCAAGGAGCCAAATTGTATCCATGGCCTAATCTGTTAAGAAAATAGCTAAATGGGTTAACGGCAAGACAAAAAAAAAAGCAGTGGTGACAAAGAATCACCCTGGAATATCCCCCTTTAAATTTTTATCTCTAAAATAATAATTTGTCCTTATTCATGGATTAGCTGCAAAGTGTTTTACCACTGTTTTATGGTAGTTGTAATGTAATTGAGCAATGCAAGGTGTATCTTATACATCTGTAAGCATTTCTAATGCATGAATGTGTGATTCTGTCAAACTTTTTTGTAATCTGTCCATTATATACTGAGATTCTTCCCTACAAGTGTTATGGTTTTATTTAGTAGCAAATTATATTTTATTCCATATGACCTTCTTTTGTTACCCTTTTATTCTGTTGTCATATATTTTTCTAAATTACTATAAACTCTATCAGCATTGATTCCAGTATGTAGTTTGCATATCATTGGAAGGCACATTATTAGTCTATAGCTTTTAGCATGGCTTGCAGGTTCGCTATTAAGGAAGAGCATCATTTTTATGTTGTTAATCAAGTGGGTGTCTGTTCTGGATGGCCATATAATTAATTTCTACTCAAGGCTAAATCTTTGTGCAAAGATGGTAATACTTTAAGCCAAATGTTAGGTACTGCATCTGAGCCTGGGGGGGGTTACCATTTAGGAGCTTTTCTTAATTTTATTTCAATTCCTCTGGCCATTACTTCATTCCATTTTGTATCTTCTACATTCAGACTCCTTACTGTTTGTTTTAATGCTTCTACCCATTCACAACCTGTATCATGTTCCATAGAGTCTTCATTAATATTTCTCCAAAATGTGTCTATATCTTCTTTTTTGGTGGTGTTTCTATTTCTTTTGCTTTTTTTTCCCCCAGTTCCCTATAAAACTTTTAGGGTCATCAATTAATTGCTTATTTTGTACATTCCCTTTATATTTACCTGCATATATTTTAAGTTTTTGTGCCTGTGCTGATATTTTTAGTTTATTATTTGCAATAGTGTATGACAGATCACTGTCTCCCCCAGATTCTCAAAAGCTTGCACAGCATGCATGATTAGTGTAAGAGGTAATTTTGCCAATATGGCGGCCGAGTGATCCATGTAAGTGCCCATTTGACATGCGTGAGCGCTCTAGCACTAGTGCTGCACATTCCCAGCCCCCATATGCAAATTACCCCATTTGCAGGTGAAAACCATGCAAATGAGGTAAATCTGCCATCCAGGAAGCTGGAATCAGGGCGTGCAGGACTAGTGTAATATGCAGAAACGTACTCAGTTAGTAACCAAGTACGGATCTGCAAAATCCAAAACAGGAACATGACAGCAAAAAATTAAGGGGCATATCATTGAGGAAGCAAGTGTAAGAGTATGACTAGGTGAGTGCAAGACTAGGTGGTAGGTGACATCATAGGTGGGTGTGTCAGGCATACTGTCTGTGGATTGGAGCCCTGTGGCTCGGGGTTGCACCCAGCTTAGCACGGCAAAGCCAGGGGGTGTGTCGTAACCTGCCCAGCACGTATGACAAAGTGTAAGTGGGTGTGCGCGCCATACAACAGGATCTACAGGAAGATAAAGGAAGTGAAAGCAGGAAATAGCAGCAGTGTGCACATTGGAGTACACCAATTATGGAGCGTGATCCGGGCTGAAACAGAAGGGCAATGGGAAGGGAAAGCAGCAGTAGGAAGGTAATCAAGGGGTACTAGGTTCGCTGCCAGATGAAACATATCGGAACCAGCCAATTACACAAGCAGCAGACCAGCCCAGATCGCCACTATAAACTATACAAACACCTACTCCTCTGTTTTTTTCCCACACCCTACACCACCGATGTAAACAAGTGGGGAACTTTTAACACTCACAACAGCAAAATGTCAGGGGCTGCAATAGCTATCTTACAACTTGTGGAAGAGGCTGAGGGTGGTGAGGATGTGAATGCTGCCAACCAACCCACAGTGAGGAGACAGAGAAGAGTGTACAGACCCAGGGTAACCTACTAAGGGCTACATGAGCTAGAGATAGTGGAGCACTATAGGGTGGACAAGGACCTCCTACAGAAAATTGTTGAGCTGTGCTGGCCATGCCTGACACACAGAACTAACAGAGGGGAACCCATCCCAGTGGAAACAAAGGTATGTGTAGGCCTAAGAATACTAGCTACAGGTACCTTCCAAAGGCCAACTGGGGATATGATGGGGATTTCACAGGCATCAGCATCCAGGGTACTCCACCATTTCCTGGATGCCACAGCAGCACATGTTGGTGAGCATGAATATTTCCCCCTCACCCATGAGGCGTTGGCCAGCAATATGCATCTCTTCCACCAAATAGCAGAATACCCTGAGGTAGTGGGTGCAATAGACTCCATGCACATATGCATTAATAATCACCATCCGGTGAGCAGGGTAGGGTCTAAAGCAACTGCAAGGACTTCCCCTCCATCAACTGCTAGGTCGTGTGCGATGCCCGGGGCATAAAACTGAACATGTGTCCTGACTGCCCTGGAAGTTAACATGATTCCCACATCTGGCATCTGACACAGCTGTATCAGAAAATTTTCAATGGGGACATCCCACATGGCCACCTAGTGGGGGATACTAGATATGTACTGGAGCCGTGGCTGATGACACTCATCAGAAATGCACACACACCTGAACAAGAACTCCATAATGAAGCACACGTACAAACAAAAATCATAATAGAGTGTGTGTTTGGGATGCTCAAGTCACGGTTCCAGTGCCTGGACACATCCGGTGGAGCCTTGCAGTACTCACCAACTGCATGTACCAAATTGTCCTTGTATGTGCCATGCTACACAATATGATCCTGTGGTAACAGCTGCAGCAGGAGCAGCAAGGGGCAGGGCCACACAGCCCCCCACCAATGCCAAGCCCTGCACAGGCACAGAGGGACTCAAAGGAGGAACAACCTGAGCCTGCCCCAATAGGCAGAAGGAGGCGTGCCCAGTATGCCCTGGCCCTGGCAAATAGGCAACGCATAGCACATACTCTGACACGGGAGGGACCCAGGGAATAGCACCTCTCTCTGACTCTCACATACAGTAAAAGGGATGCCAAACATTACACTACCTGTGCCTAACCATGCATAGGGAGTGTACTATGTGCTTCTGACATAGGCAGCCCTGCAGCACCACCCTCAATACTGGGACACCCACAAGATAAGGGACTCACACATGCCAGTCAGGAGGGGGGTCACATACCCAACAACAGTCACAGCCAGCAGGACAGGTGTAGACAAACATGAACAAATGCCGTACTATGGCCTCTGAATGAGGGGTATGGGTAACCCCCTTCCAGGCCTCCATGGATAGACTACAGCAGGCCAGGTAGTGAGATGTCAGTTGTGACAGCTAGGAAGTCAGAAACTAATGTGCATGTAATCAAAAGATAAGAACGGTAGTACACCGGTATGGCCTAGCGAGCACAAAAGATAAGACTACTGACTGAAATAGACTACAGGACATACCAGTACAGTCCTGGCAAATGTATACGAGTGTCAGGTGTGCCCCCCCCCACCCTACATAAAAATATAGTAACAGTCAGGTGTGCCACCCCTCCCAATCCTGTGTAGAAACATAGAAACAGTCAGGTGTTCCCCCCCCCTATGCAGACATGTTGCAAAAGTCAATGCCAAATGATCAATGGATACCCTGCAGACACAGCATGCTCCTTGTTGGTGTACAATACAAAGGTCAGCAGTGCACTACAAACCACCGGACATGATCCACACATGCAAAACAGATGGCCTTACTGGGCATGCACACACACAGAGAAATTAAGGCAATGTCAGTCATCAACATACTGAAAGGTCATACTGGGCATGCTCACACACTTAAACACATGAAGGCCATGTATGCAAACACCAATGGACCAGACACATCCGGCAGTTGAAATTGTTAGTGCAGACACATATCAGTATGTACCATTCATGCCTTGCACACACAGTGGAAAGGAATACAGACATATATGTAAGGACAACACGCCATAATAAGCCAAAGGTAGATGGATATAGATGTGTGGAAGAGGTTGACTGTGACAAGGATCCATCCGCACCTTTCCCACCCAGCACACAGCCAAAGGGCCCCAAACACATCAGGTGCAGATGTCACTCACTGCAGTTACTAGCGACCAATACCTGTCAGCACCACAGACTATGTGGTCCACGTGCTAGCTGTGCAACATGGCTGTACAAAGGATGTCGTCATCTAGTAGCCATATACATGTACCTATGACATATAACCCCGTGCGTGTCCGCATGTGGCATGTCACCACAACATGAATCGGTTATGGGCCATATACACATCACCCCCCATAGTGCTACCCTGACAAGCCTGCTGAGGTTATCCAATGTGAAATACACCTTTGGGAGAGTTGTAGCCCAGTAATCTCTGTGGCACGTCCCATAACTGCATACTGCTGTAGTGTGATAAACTAGTTAGGTAGGAGTTCTAACCACAGACATGGTGGGTGTGTGTCAGTGTTTGCGTGTGTGTGTCTATCTCTCACTGACTGTGTGGAGAACAATGCCTTTTAGGCTACTCACACCACTTACAATTCACATACCAACCACTGGCAAAGCTGCTGATGTCACCCACCTAGAAATACTCCCCTGGGAAGGCTGTAGCCCAGTAATCTCCGTAGCACATGCTGTAACTACGTACTGTTGTAGTGTGATAATGTAGTTAGGTAGAAGGTCAAACCCCAGACGTGGCAACTGTGCATGTGTGAGTCTGTGTGTGCGTATGTGCGCATGCCTGTCTGTCACTGACTGTGTAGAGAGCTATGCCTTTTAGGCCACTCACACCCCTTACAATTCACATACCCAACTTTGGCAAAGCTGCTCATGTCACCCATCTAGAAATACAACTATAGGAAGGCTGTCACCCTGTAGTGTCTGTAGTGCATCCTATAACTGGGTACTACTGTAGTGTGATAAGCTAGTTAGGCAGGAGTTCCAACCTCAAACCTGGCAGCTGTGTGTGTGTGTGTGTGTGTGTGTGTGTGTGTGTGTGTGTGTGTGTGTGTGTGTGTGTGTGTGTGTGTGTGCGTGTGTGCGTGTGTGTGTGTGTGTGTGTCTGTGTTTATGTGCATGTCTGACTGTGTAGAGAGCAATGCTTTTTAGGCTACTCACACCACTTACAATTCAAATAACCACCTTTGGCAAGGCTGTTAATGTCACGCACCTAGAAATAAACCTCTGGGACAATGGTATCCCAGTAATCCCTGTAGTATGTCCTGTAACAGCGTATGGCCATAGTGTGATTAAAGAGTTAGTTGGTAGTTCTAACCCCAAACCTTCCAACTGTGTGTGTGTATATGTGTGCATGTCTGACTGTGTAAAGAGCAATGCTTTTTAGGCTACTCACACCACTTACATTCAAATACCCACCTTTGGCAAGGCTGCTGATGTCACGCACTTAGAAATAAACCTCTGGGATAATTGTAGATCAGTAATCTCCGTAGCACGTCCTGTAACAGCATATGGCCATAGTATGATTAAGGAGTTAGTTGGGAGCTCTACCCCAGACCTGCCAACTGTGTGTGTGAGTGTGTGTGTGTGTGTGTGTGTGTGTGTGTGTGTGTGTGTGTGTGTGTGTGTGTGTGTGTGTGTATGCATGCATGTCTGACTGTATAGAGAGCAATGCTTTTAGGGTACTCATACCCCTTACATTTCACATACCCAACTTTGGCAAGGCTGCTGATGTCACTCACCTAGAAATACACCTCTGGGAAGGTTGTAGATGATTAATCTCCACAGCACATCCTGTATCTGTGTACTGCTGTATTGTGAATTAGAACCGTGGTAGGGTTCCATCCCCACACATGGCAATGCTAGATGTATTGTGTGTGTCTCTGTCTGTGTAGGGAGCAATGCATTTTAGGCTAGTCTTTCTCAATCAGTTTCAAATGCCCTACTTTGGCAATCCTGCTGATGTCAGTCATTGTGAAATACACTTTTGGGGAAGGACTACTCCAGTAATATCCGTGGCACGTACGTACTATAACTGTGTAGTGCTGTAGTGTAATAAACTAGTTAGGTAGGGGTTCTACTCCCAAACATGACAGGTGTGTGTGTGTTTGTAACCCGTATCCTGTGTAAAGGTGGTTGTGACTGAGTGACACCTGTGGCCAATGTGGAGCGTGTTTTACATATTTCTTATATGGTGGCCATACTATATATCACAATGTCCACCATACAGGGATAGCAGATGTGATATGGCTGAGAGGCTGAGGTGCAAACCATACCCAGACATGTGACATCAAGGCCAGTCAATCACAGTTAGCAACCCCAGTATTACCCAGAGCACACTCTCAACCCATGTGTCATACACACACACATGCCTAGGTAACAGCCAATACGTGGGTAGTACACTACATACTGGTCACTGATAGTAACTATGGAGTGACAGCAGTGGGCCACAGAGGGCATGTCACCCTGTCCATCTGTCCACTATGCATGTACGTGCAGGCAGTGCACCTGCCCCATGTTCCCCAATAGACACCTGCACCACCTGTGGTGCCATCACATGTGAACCACAATGGACATACCATGCCTGACAACATGCCCTGTTTGGACAGATGCCACTGACACCAGGGAATGCTGATAGCTGCTCTCAATGTAAGTGCAGGGTAAAGCTGCTGGCCATTACGAGTTCCCACCACAGGTGGGCAGGACTGGCACATCTGATGATAATCTGTGTTCACAACATGGGCCGGACACCTCAGGTACAGTTCCAGATGTCACTGTACATGCATGTGGGAGGTGTGCACATCCCAGACACCATCCATGTCATGGACAACGGAACACAGACATGGCAAGCGATGCATAGCATTGGCCACACACAATAGTCACCCAGGTGACCAGATGGGGGATACAATACCCACCTGTGTGGGAAAATTCAGACACTACATCCCTGAGCCACAATGCAGACCACCGTCATGTGACCTGATGCCAAGGTACACCCATCGCCTAGCCTTCGACAGCCCTCTGGTGCAGTTGAACCCCACACACCTGTGCAGACATGCACCCATGCATGTCAGTACTGGCACCCTGTGTATTTGTGTGTGCTGCAGATGTTCACATCCACACTCCCTACAACCCCCATGGGCATACTGCAGTATGCTGTTTGATGTCAGCCACCTTTCTATAGCCTTCGCCCATACAGCCCCCATATGACCTGTGTAATGCATGGGATACCTGCACAGTGATGTCATGTGGCAATCCCACAACTGATGAGTTGTACACCTGGACCTGCCATGTGTGTCAGTGTGCATGTGTGTGTCCTTGTGGGAGTATGGCTATGTTGATGCTGGCACCTGTTGATGCCGACAGGCAAGTGTATGTCACCTACCATATAGCTACTGTATCTATGTTGCACATGTCACTCACCATCACACATATGTTGTGAGTACTCCACAACAAGTAACCCATGTGGTGCATCCAAAAATTGCATCGAACTGTGCTAGCACTACATAGTTGTCAGGGGTTTGATACCCTGTGCTGGTAGGTGTGTGACACAAACATGCTTCAGTTTTTCCCTCCCACCCCCAACATGTATTTGCCTCTGTCTGCATCCCCCACCCCCTCTCTGGTGGAAGTGGAGACCTACACCTGCTTTGCTTAGGCAGCAGCATGTGTATTGTAAGTGATGCTCATGATCAGCTGATGGTCTCTGCATGAATCACAGCCCTCCCTTAGCTGATTGCATGTGAAACAGCTGTGGTAACATTCCCATAGCCAAATGTATGTAAACACACTCCAATACCTAGGAACATCATGGTGGTGTTGGCACTTTTCATCCACTGTGAGCAGGAACTAGACCTGTTGTGTGGCAAACAGCATTGCAGATGGATTGTGGTGTACCTCTAACAACATACACTGTGGAAACAGTGCAACAAACAGGAGGGGGATGTGCCTGACTTAACTACAGACTGTAAGTGCCGCTATACTGCATTTGGAGTAATGCTGCTTTAACAGTGTTTGTGTGGATATGACTGTTGTACATGTCTTAATACCTGCCATGTCAGTTCCAGGTTTATGGGGAATCCCCATCTGCAGGGTCATCAGCAGCCAGGGCAGTGTTGTGTCCATGGTTGCATGTGTCATCCACGGAGCATCTAGCTGTGGACTGCAAAAGGAAGAGTGAGGATTGCAGTCAGTAGATTGAGAAAGCTGTGATAGTCACAGATGCCATATCCTTCAAAGGACATATGTTCCAACAAACCTGTAACAGCAGTAAATGTATGTAGTTATCACAGCAACATGTCAATATTGGCCCTGTGTATGTGCTTCCAGCCACACCTCTGTCAATCTTTGCACATATGTCTTGCATGAAGTGGTGCATATGTGCTGTATACCATAATTTGTGGCATCATATCTTTTTTTTCAAAACAGGTTTATTGTTTTAACATATAAGAGAAATATCATAACAATTTTATACAAGTAATTAAAAATAGGTATTATTATAATATTCAACAAAACAACTAAAGTATTTACAAAGACATCCACTACAATCAGATCAATTAATTAAACTAAAATACCATGTTATTGAAATTAAAAATGTTTTAACAAATTTTGTAAATTATCCCATACAATATAATAAGATGTTTTTCTATTTGTTCTTGTCCTAATTGTGTTTATTTCCATATGGCACACTATATTCATAACATTTTTAAATTAATTGAACGAAGGAGGTGTATCTGAAATCCAATTTCTAGTTATTATTTTCCTAGCCACTGCTAGAATAGACCATAACAAGGGAAGCTTAACCTTTTTAACACTTTGAGGTACAGGTGTGTTGAATAATATAAGAGATTTAGAAATAATGAAATTATCTGTAAAAAGAGCCTGCAAAAATTCATTAATTGACTTCCAGTATTCTTTCAATTTTATACAGTCATAAAACATATGAGCCCAGTCAGCATTAATTTCTACATTACATCTCTTACATAAATTATCTTTATTATTTATTTTATTCATCATCAAAGGTGTATAAAAGATCTATGTAAAAATTTCCATGTATAAAGTCTCCAGACAATGGAAGACGTAGTTCTATAAGCAGATTCCAATATATATTGTTTATCTTGTTGATTTGGTGGGTCCCCATTAATAGAAGTGAAATAATTCCAGTATGAATCTACACTGTAAAAAGTTTCTTGTCTGATAATTTTATGTATGTATGAAAGTTTACCTTTATCAGAAACTTTATGTTGTAAATTTAATATCAAGTAATCAATCAGTGTTGGAATAGATTCTTTAACTGTTATAGACATTAGATCTATTTTATTAATGAGATGTTGTCTAAAGGTCTGAACCTCTAACCAGCAAGTTTCTCTTAGATCAAATTCTTGTTTTAAGAAATCTAGATTTTTAACTTTATTATCAGATATCAACTGATACCAGTACTTTAGATCATTATCTATAGTTAAATGAGTTCCTTCAGAAGTAGATGACAAAAGCATACCCTGAGTATACATTATAGAGAATACAATAAAATTCCATTCCCTATACTTAGGGTGCATGAATATAAAGTTACGATAACTAATAATAATATTTAATGGGTAACAAACCATATGTTTAGGTGTAATAGGTGAAGTACAAAATTCCTTTAGTAACCATAACATGGAGTTATTTACAATCATATTTTTATGTGTTAAGGAGATTTTCATGAAGTGCATACTAATTAGCTCCCAATAATCTTTCCATTTTGTGACATATGACTGATCTATTAATAAAGTAATAACTTTTACAATAGAAGAGATAGTATATAAATTAAAGTCTGGAAAAGAAATACCCCTTGAGACCAGCTATTAGTATGTTTCTTTAATGCAATCCTAGGTCTATTAGGTGCCCATAGGAAATTTAACATTAGTGTATTCAGTTTCTTGATAATTATTTTTGTAGGTGGAAGTATTATTGATTGTATTAAGTATAAAATCTTGGGGAATATTATCATTTTAATAATTGTAAGTCTCTCCTCCATAGTAAAAACATATTATTCCAGGTATTAAAAGATTTTGTATATTAAGAAAACAGGTATTATAATTATTATATATAATAGATTTAATATCTTTAGACAGTATTATACCTAAATAAGTTATCTGACCTGAATTGGGTACATATTTAGTAAAATCACTAATGAGAATATTTTTTCGTGTATATATAGGTAGTATTTTAGTTTTTCTTCATTGAATATTAAACCAGAAATACTTTTAAAATTCATCATTTTATCAAATAGAGACTGCATAGAAGAATTAGATCCTGCTGATGTAATTAGAACATCATCTGCAAAAAGTTGAATTTTGGATGTTGTATTTTCATCTCTTTCAAAACCCTCTATGTCAGTACTGTTTCTGATCAAATTAGCCCAAGGCTCCATTACTAAAGTGAATAATAGTGGAGAAAGTGGACATCCTTGTTTTGTACCTTTAAGAATGGGTATTTTTGTGAAACATATGTTCCTACCTTAATATAAGCCAACGTTCCTTTGTATAAATGCTCAATTAGATTTACAAATGCATCTGAGAAGTTTGTGCACTTCATTAAGGTAAACAGATAGTCCCAACTTACTGAATCAAATGCTGAACTTATATCAAGACTAATAAGTGTTAAATCTTTCTTTTTCCTATTTGCAAAATCTATTAATGTTAAAGTTCTTCTTATATTATCAAAAGTATTTCTATTTACAATGAAGCCTGTCTGATCTATATCTATAATGCGGAATGATTGTCTTCAATCTATCAGCAAAGATACTCATAAACATTTTATAATCAACATTAAGTAATGAGATGGGCCGATATGAAGAACATCTAGTTGGATCTTTATTAGGTTTCAAAATTGGCAAAATAAATGTATATTGCCAAGATGGGGGGATTATTAACTCAGATTGGGCCAAAATAAAAACCTTATGTATTAATGAATATGTACTTTTAGAAAGGATTTTATATATCTCTGGTATAATACCATCATTACCCGGTGCTTTGTTTGATTTAAGCTTATTTATTTGTGTAATAACTTCTGTATATGAAATACTCTTGTCCAATAGTTTAATCTGTTGTTTATTAAGCTTTTTATTCATGTTTGTGGTTATAAACTCCTTTATTTTATCTTTAGGTTCCATGTTAATGTTATTATGGTTAATTTTGTGAAAGTGATTTCTAAATTCATCTAGTATTTCTGGTATACTAGAAACATTCTTCTTTTCCTTAGAGAAAAGATTTCTTTGATATGGTTTTGTTTATTCAACCTTTTGTTTTATTTTTAAGTCTATGTAAGTATTTGGGGCTTATTGAATAAGACAAAAACTTGTATTTCTCTAAAGTTATTTTAACTTTATGAGTTAAAATTTCTTTGTATTTCTCATTTAGTTTGTTTATTTCTTCAATAACTTTCTTGTCCATATTTTCTTTATTATTATGTTTATAAGAGTCTAATTTACTTTGAATATCTAACAATTCCTTATCCCAAGATTTCCTTTTATTATTATACCATCTGATACTTTGTCCATATAGATATGATTTTAAGGCATCCCAAACATAAACAATGGAGACTTCAGGAGTATTATTTATGTCTAAAAAATGTTTTACTTCTGAAAGTATATATTCTTTATAGTCTTTTAGTTGAGTTAAGTATGCTGGTATCCTTTTGATCTGAACATTATGAGTATTTTTATCATGAATTCAAAAACAATTGAATTATGATCAGATATAGGACATGAAATTATTTTGGAATTAATTAAATCTGTTACCATCTGGTTAGAAATAAAGACCCTATCTATTTTTGAATAAGTTTTGTATCTGTTAGAAAAAGGTGTATGGTAATGACTTTGAATCTATCTGATTATTAATATCATTCAAATGATAAGAATTAGCAAAATCATTTAAATGTTTTGCATTAGATGTAATTCTTCTTTTCCTATAGTGGTAGTATCACTTTCATGTAGTATACAATTAAAGTCACCAGCTAAAATAATATCTCCTATAGAGAATGATATGATCTTATCAAGATGATGTTTCACTGTATTAATACCAATTCCAGGTATCCAATATACATTAATTAAAGTGTAAGTCTTCCCATTAATTTGTATTGTAACCATACAAAACATTCCTTTGTCATCCTGATAAGACTTAATGGTTTTAGGAATGGGCATACTTTTATTCCATAAAATAGCCACTCCTCTTTTTTTCTGAGTGAGCTCTGAACTAACCAATACTGTATATTTGTTTGTGGCTAGTTTATCAATATATTTTTTCAAGAGATGGGTTTCTTGCAAGAAGACTAAGTTGGCCTTATGTAAATTAATGTATCTTATTAGGCTTGCCCTTTTACATGGATTATTCAATCCATTAATGTTTAAAGAAATTCCTTTTAAAGATGTCATTTGGCATTTTTAAAACTTAAGAATCTTATGATCAAAATAACAAATAACAAGATAAGTAATGTTACATCTCCTCCTTTAGGTGTACCTTTAAATATAGCTGTATTTATTGAATCTCTTATGGGATTTCATATAGGATTCAATTTTGTTTGTAGTGACAATGAATGTACAAAATATATTGTGGATGTCAAAACTATATACAAATAACAATGAACAAGTGAAAATACTGTAAGGATTAAACCTTGCATCCAGCCTGGAGTTATAAACTCCAACTTAGAGTAGTATTTACCACTCAAGTTAACCCCCTACCCTAAGCAGCAGCACCTCAGCTACCACCTTATCAATTTAATACTAGTTATATTTAACTGAGGTTAACAGTTTTCAGTTCAATTATCTAGCAAGACAAGACTACACATTTGGTAAAACAGCATCATATAAACTAAAATAAACCTTTTTTTTAAAAAACTGTTCATACTACTATATACATCCATGTAATATAAAACACTTGTATTCAAATAGCATTCAAATAATCTTGATGTTAGAAATCAAGAGGAGAGAAAAATAGGTTCTAACATTCATTTAAATCAAAAACTTTGGCTAATATCATTCAGACATTACATATATTAAGATGCATCTATTTTCTGTCATGTAAATGCAATTAACAGCTTCCAAAATAAACCTTGAATTGCTTGTATATGAGCATTTACTCAAACTCATTATTGTCAATAGAATAAAGTATTATATTCATAGAAATTGTTATAAATCATACTGCATAGTTATGCAGATTCTCAGAAATACTTATATATATATATATATGTACACACACACACACACACACACACACACATATATATATATATATATATATATATATATATATATATATATACACACACACACACACACACACACACACACACACATATACATATATATATATATATATATATATATATATATATATATATATATATATACACACACACACACACACATACACGCACACACATATATATATATATACATACACACACACACACACACACACACACACACACATGTACATATACATATATATATATATATACATATGTACACACACACACACACACACACACACATATATATATATATATATATATATATATATATATATATATATATATATATATGATCTCACTGAGTTATGTCCTTACTGAGCACCATCTTACTTGCTGTCCCTACAATAAATCTGTCTGCTTTATACAAAATAATGCACAGCAAACACATTTTAGTAACCAGATTTTACAACCATGCTATACTACTGCTTTAAAATATATCACATGACAATTTCTTCCAGTATAGAGTTATAAAATTATTTATGCTTGTCAATCAGATGAATTAAATGAGTTATAGTAATGTATATGTTTGGAACATAAGTTTTTAACACAGATTATTAAGCTGCTGTTAAGTAGATTTTCAAAACACTTGAATAAATGTTTCATTTTCTATGCCTTCTAAAATAAGACATTTACTTACTACAAGAAACTGTATCATTTAAACTCATTATAACTGACATATTTTATGAATTATAACATAGATATTTAAGTAATTATATAAAATAACTCACATTTAGATGTTAAAGAGTTCATTTTCCTTCACATAGTCGCATTTGTATCATTTCTATTTCCTGGTAGAGTGTCATTGCTGAATCTGTGATGTGTCAGTGTGATATCTAGGTCAAAGGTGAGACTAGCTGCTTTCAGCTTCTCTGTGAGAATTCTGAGAGTTGAAGCTTTTGAAGTAGCTCATGGACACCGTGCATGAGACAGCCCACATCCCAGATTGTCTCTCTTAACATTTTGGTGGGAAACTTATTAAAACTAGTGACAAACATTCATTTAGCAGTGTAAATGCATCTAAACATGACAAAACCTTCACAATGTATTTTACAGGTTATTACAGCCTCTATGTAAGTGAAATTAAGCCCAAAATTATTAATAAGTAATAAAACTCAATATTTTTGTCCCAACTCAATTTTTATGCAAATCTTATTATTTACTGTGTCTATATGATCAAAAGCATTTCTATATATTAATAAAGAAAAGAAAAGAGAGTAGAAAGTAAAAGGTGTAAGGCAGAAATAAAAAATGTAAGAGAAAGCTATAAGAAGTATATACAATGAAATATTACTTACTGTTTATATTAATAGAGTTAAAAATAAAACATATTATTTACTATTATTTAGTTCTAATTATTATTAGTTAAAGCATGACAGATTATTTACAAACAAGCATAAGCAGTGTAATCAAGAAAGTATAATTAGGAATAGCATTTGAAGAACATATAAACTTTTACAAGGAATAAATATGTTATTATTCTATTAATCATATTTTCATTACTCTTCTCTCCTGCCTTCCCCACCCTTCACCCACTACATAATCTAAATAGAATGTCATTGTTTAAACAAAGAAAAGAAGAAAAGGAGAAGAAAAAAAAAAGATAAAGAAAAAAAATGTATCAAATTACTAACCTTACTTCTCCTTTTCAGAAAGAGAAACAAGTTGAATCACAACTTGCCATTAAATCTCCAGATATTTTGACTAGTTATGAAACAAAACATTTCTTTGCACACAGAGAATAACTTTGATTAAATCTTTTTCAAAATATTTGTTGCTTCTTGGAAATGCAGGAACTATATTTAAAAGATTAATAATGAAATAAAATGATGAGAAAAAAAAACCTAGAACAAATCATTTGTTTTTTAGTCTGTTCTTCTTCTCTGAAGTCTTCCACGAAGTTTCAGTTGCCAGTCTCTTTAATGAAGGACTAGCCCATTCCATTTCTTCTATTTTATCCAAAATCTTATTTTTTTGATAAACAGTAAAGCAGAGTCTAAGTCATCGAAAATTTTAGGACCATCAGGAAGGAAGATTTTAAGCTTGGCAGGAAACAGAAGGTATGTTTTTAACTGTGCTTTTTTAAGCTCCCTTATTAGTGGCAGAAAAACTTTTCTTTTAGCTATTACCATGGAAGAATAGTCATTGTCAAAACGCACAGTTGTCTCATTAATCTTAACAGGAGCTTTAGCCCAAGCAGATTTAAGAACCATCTCTTTGTCAAAAGATGATAAAAATCTAACTATAACTGATCTAGGATAGTTTTTGTTAGAGTTAGTATTAGCTATAGCTTTATGTGCTCTTTCAATACCAAAAGAGAATGCTTCTGGTAAGTCTAAAGTTTTAGGGAGCCATGTTGTTAAAAAAGAAGTAATATTGTTACCTTCAATATTTTCTGGCAGTCCAAAAATCCTAATGTTATTGCGCCTAGATCTATTTTCCAGGTCATCCAGCTTTGTTTGTAAATGTGCATTTTGTTTCAGCAGAAACTCAATGTTGATTTCCTCTTCTTGTATTCTATTTTCCATGTCATTCACAGCTTCTTCTATGCCTGTCATCTGGATCTTCTGTTGTTGCAGGTCTATATGTAACAAGTCTATTTGTTTTGTAGTTTTTTCTATGAAGGTGTCTATTTTAGTATCCATTTTATCCATCTTAGCAGTAAGTTGCTGGATTATAATTATCAGAGACTGAAGTTCTTTCTTGATGCTGGAGTCTTGAGAATTTGTCTTACTGGAACTCATTTCAGACTGATAAACTGACAGGAAAATTTCCAAAGTGATTTCTGACAGGAATATTGTTAAGATTTCCTTTCTTTTTTAGATATAGTTCAAGAACTATATAAAACAAACATATTTAGAAAGAAAATTACTTCAAAAATTAATTTTTTAAGTAATTAATTCCTGTCAGTGTAATGAAATTGGTGGAGCTGAAGAAATCTGCTGCTATCCTGTGCTCATCCTTGGCCACCTGTGGCATCATATCTGAGAACAAGCCACTGATATATCCGACTGCTACACATGTTATGTACAGTAGGGGTTACATTACATGACATTACCTGCACATTCTGTGGATGTTCGTACAGTAATGAGGTCTGTGTACCTATGGTAAATGGCCACAGTGTGTGTAGTGTTGATATGTACCTTAGCCTGTGTACAGACTGTGGTAGGTGACATTGTTCTAGTTCCCCTACTATCAGATGTTACATGCTGCCCCACTGTATGGTACTGTAGTGGCATACATGTTTGTAGGGCCATAAACACACATGTCCCACACCACAGACAGATACCAACCAAACTGTGTAGCAGGCCAGTATATGTAGGATCAGTCTGTGAGTGGCACATATGAGGATGGTGTAGAACACATAGTCCTTATACTGTAATACCATGCTAGCTAACCATATTTAGCTGTGGCTGTGTTCACATTTGTTGTGGATATGCACTTTCACACAGGTGTATCTTACCTTGTGCTGTGACATGCCTGTTGAGCCTGCTTTATATGCAGGTACATGTGCATTTCCCCTTAGGAGATGTATGCCAGTGTTGAGCCAGTCTGCCTACAGCCTGCACAGTGCATTTTGAAATGCCTATCAGCTGAGTGTACTTACCCAGTGAGATGTTATGTGCAGATACTAGCCAGATGTCCCTCTGCTGGGCCTCCCTTAACAGTCATGTATGTCAGACAGGGCAGTGGGATGGAGTGCAGATGTATGTCAATATCTATTGGGTAGTATGTGGCCATGGCACCCTTGTACCAGCAGTCATTCCGTGTCAGGCCAGACAGGGATGTGTGAATGCATGACCTATGGTGGACATCATATACCGGTCATTATGTGTTATACCCATCTACATGGCCTTCTATATCCATACTGTCAGGCATGGTACACATGCGTAGCACTAAGGGCTTTTGTGTATACCTCTGGACTGTACATACTGTGTCAGACCTTCCACATATATTGGCCAATATCTCTGCTGCAGTCCACAGTGGCATTACGTGCTAGCAGCGGTACTGTACAGTGATGTCCTTAGGATGTCTGTCAGTAGCCAATGGCACACATGTTATAAGCAGATGTGACCTCCCACACACACCATGTCTGTGAAGACAATCCCATTGACAGTTGCAATAATCTACTAGTATACCTGCTATATATACATGACATCCCCTGCAACTACGACATTGGGAACATACAGGCTGGGGTTGGCCTACACTTCATGTCCAGGACATATGGTGAGAATATATGTACATATACTTATCCAGATAGCCAGATATACATGATTACACATGTGTACTACACCCAATTAACACTGTCATGGCAACCACCTACTATAGATCCCCACATCATGTGTGCATAGTCCCATTATATCTCCTTATGTGATGGACATCCATCCTGTATGTGTGTGGGTAGCAGTGCTACCAACATCAGGTAGAAATTCCCCTTACAGGAGACTTGGCACACTCAGAGCAGCCAAATATTTGTAGGAGGATCAGGAACTACAGAACGACTGTGAGTAGAGTTGTGTTATGCTTTGTATAGTACTGGTGTTACAGGGTGTGGGTGTACATACTAGTTTACTGTAGAATGCAGTCCATCTGCATAGCACACAACTGTGGGCCTATCCTCATGCTGGCCAGAGCTATGCCTATCATGTCCTATTACACTGGCAGTGTGTGTTGTGTGTTATCCGTACATAGCTACATCCATGACCGTTTCTACCCTCAATTCCCTGAGTAAGAGTATGTTACAGATTATCCTGTAACACCAGCACCTTGTGTAGTGTATGGCAAAAGTTGTTCACATATGTGCCTGTATTTCAGCCTCTGTCCATCACCTACATAGCAAGCTTTGCACATATGTCATGATGTCATTGGTTGATCCATAGTGGGCTGGGAGTATAACACACTGCCAGTGCTGCCATCAGTCCACTGCCAATGCATCCCCCACTCATACATTGGGGCTGGGCAATCACCTACACAATACATGTGTGCCCTTATACACTGCAGAGGCCAGTGTAACTAACAGTTGTATATGGCCCTGTATTATTGAGTCTGGGGAGCACCATAAATGACCTAGGCTGCTACAAAATGTGGGGGTATCAGGGCTGAGCTGCCTTAAGGTATCTGGATGTACAGTACCATATACTTCACATATACATACATTACTGACATCGATCTGGGTAATGCAGGACTACTGCCCCCTGCCATACAAACTGTTCTGTTTGTTGGTGTGCTTGTGATGGTGTCAGTTATGCCATGCTATGTAGCAGTTACAACCCATGTGGTCATATGACGTCTATACCACCTACTGAGTTTGTACAGTGTGTAGATAGAGGCTGCTGAATGGCACACCTGCATTACATACTGTTGATTGTTAGGTATCCTGTGGCCCAGTGTGTCTTTCTTATTGTACAGTGTGAATGGCTTGGCCTGGACAACAACATCTGTGAATCTTTCCAGACTACTGTATTACTGTAACTGGTCCACAGTAGCATCACTCCAATGATATAGTTGTCAGTGTCTGAACAGCTATATGGCATGGCATGTAGAACTGTAATAGTACATGATTAAAGGGTTCCATGTCTGCAAACCTGTGGGTGGTGTTTTACCTATGACCTCACTGTGAATCTGTTACAGGCAACGATTGTCATCTGTATGGGTGGCACATACACTGTCCAGTCATTCAAGGGTCAACTGTAGGCATAGTGGCTGTTCCGTATTGTGTGCACCTTCCACTTATTTATCTTACTGTACATATAACTGTGTGTATGTGTAGTCACATGTATATGTACATATATATCTATATCTATAAATATAT
This sequence comes from Protopterus annectens, assembly GCF_019279795.1. Taxonomy (NCBI): domain Eukaryota; kingdom Metazoa; phylum Chordata; order Ceratodontiformes; family Protopteridae; genus Protopterus; species Protopterus annectens. The sequence continues at coordinate 122,530,612 of NC_056740.1, read as the reverse complement.
ATATATATATATATATATATATATAAATATATATATATATATATATATCTGTATAAATATGTATACCTGTATCTGCATATTTTTTGTCTGTGTAGCTGTATCCTGGGAATGTTGATGGCTTCCACATAATACATTCCCCATGGGAGCTAGACTGTACTGCATGATATGTTATCAATTCCAGCCTGAAATCATACAGGTGGGATGTAGTACAAGTAGCATTGTGTGCCCATGTTGTCACAGGCCCTGGTTATGGGATCTCCAACACTTGGTAGAGTATTGCAGGGCAGACGTGTTTGGCTGGGGAGGAATGCCTATTTGTACAACACATATAGTGTGTGGGGCCTCTCAACCCCATTAACGGTGCATGAGGACATATGTGTTGGCCATATATACCTGCATATGTATGTATGTATCTATATATATATATATATATATATATATATATATATATATATATATATATATATATAAATATATATATATATCTTCTAACATATATAAAACTATGTATATACCTACATAGATATGTGTTGATGTAGACATATAGTGTATGCTCATATATATGTGTTATGTATATATTTGCATATATATATATATATATATATATATATATATATATATATATATATATATATATATATATATATATAGGTTCATAGGTTTATACTAGGCTATCTGCCCTAAGGCATTTATAAGCCTAGCCCAAATTTTTGTGGCTTACGCCACCTTATATGAAAAAATACTGTGCCCATTAGTTTGTTGTGCCTCTGTCCAGCAGTGACACAGAGATGATTGGGTAAACCTACGATCTCCCATCCACAGGTCTAGATTTCTCTTGAACAGAGTCAGTGAGGTGCTCTGCCTCACATGGACCGGGATTTTATTCCACAGCATAGGGAGTCTCTGAGTGATAAATCTATCCCTCCAGCACGTCCTATTTATATCCGTGCTAAGGTTTAAGTCGCTTGCTCTAGTGGTTTTGGTGGATTTGGATTTTTTGAAGTGGAGCATGTCCATTAATTCCGGGTTGGACATGGCCTTGTATGTCAGGCACATGTCACCTCTGAGCAGACGGTATGTGACTGAATAGAGCTGGAGTTTCTTCAATCTGGCAGCATATGACAGATTTTGGAGTCCCTTTATCCTTTTGGTGAGGAACTTTTGGGGTCTCTCCAATTGCTGCAGATGTCTGGTGAGATACATCCCGAATGGGGCATTGTACTCGATCATTGGTCTGATAAGTGAAGAGTACAGGGAACAATGACCTCACTAGATCTGGATGTGAATCCCTTCATGATCAGGTGGGCAATGTAGAAGGTCTTTCTAACCACTTTAGCAATGTGAGTGTCAAAAGAAAGGCCACTGTCAACCTGGGTCCCCAGGTCCCTGATAACCTCTTCTGTGCTTAGTGGATTGCCACCTATATGGTAGCTTGGGTTACCTTGTTTTTCCGAAGGGTATGACTATACATTTTTTGGCGTTTAACTTCAGGCCATGGCTCTGGCACCAGCTATCTGTTTCCATGAGTCCCTTCTGAAGGGTATCCGTGTCCGATGCACTTTCCACTATGGCGCCCAGTTTGCAGTCGTCTGCAAACTTTGTCAGCCAAAGTCCTCCCATGCTGGCCTGTACTTCTGAGAAGTAGATGCCAAACAATAGGGGGCCAAGGACCAAGCCTTGTGGGACACCACTTGTAACCGGCTTGGAGTCTGACACAGCGCCAGCAACTCTAACCCTGTGGGTTCTGTCCTTAAGCCAGTTTGCAACCCATCTTGTGACATATGGGTTTACATTTAAGCTGGTAAGTTTTTCTACAATACCCGAGTGGGGTATTGTGTCAAAAGCCTTTGCAAGGTCAAGGTAGGCTGTATGGACTGCCTTTCCCTCATCAATGGCCTTGGTGACTGTTTCGAAGAAGTTGACCAAGTTCAAAAGGCATGATCTTCCCTTGACAAAGCCAAACTGGGTCGGGTCCAATGTCTGCAAGTCCCCTATATCTTTGTTTATGAGCTCCATTATGATCCTCTCCATAGCTTTGCAGACTAGACTTGTTAAGCTTATGGGCGGTAATTACCAGGGTCCGTAGAAGCGCCGCCTTTGTGGAGTGGGACCACAGTTACCGTACGCCACTCCTTGGGCACGTATCCTGTGGTAAGGCTGAGATTAAACAGCTGCCTTATGTGCAGGGTTAATTCCTCATTTAGCTGTAGCACACAGCCGGGGACACCATCCGGTCCCATTGATGCTGTGTTTTTAGCTTTAGAGAGAGCAGCTTTCACCTGCGCATTTGAGATGTCCGGGAGGCTACACTCGGCTGGGATAGTTATCTCTCCTTTAGGGGGAGAGGGGGTGAAGTTTGCACTGAACCTGTCTGCCAGTATGTTGGCAATGTCTGTGGGTTCAGTGATTTTTGTATCATTTTGGACTAATTCTGAGCATATCTTAGAGTTTCCACCCAGGTTCCTAACATAGCTGAAAAAGGCCTTATGATTGTCCTTTGAATCCATGGCAATTTTTCTCTCAAAATTGGCCTTAGTTGATTTTATGAGTGCTCGTATTTTTTTACTAATAATGATCAGGGGTGACTTCCCTTTTATGGATTTTGTTCTATCATGTAATAGCTTTCTCCTCTTATTGTAAAGTTTGTTAATGGCTGGGGTTCACCAGACTGGACGTTTGCCCTTTGTGGAAAGAGTCTTGGTTTTATTTGGGATTGCCTGATCCATGCAGTCCTGGAGGTGTTCATAGAAGGCATTTGTAAGGGCTTCCAGCTTGGGTTGTGGTTTCCTCTGGCTCAGGGGCCTTGAAGGATACTACACCAGTCTTGAGTAGTGTGAAGTTTGCTTTAGAGAAGTTCTTCACTATGGTCTTTTTGTTTGGGGTGGGGCGGGATGTGGATTTCCAGTGAGATTAGTTTATGATCAGATCTCACCAATGAGGGATATACTTCGTGTGGAGCATTTTGTCCCCATGTTTGTGACAATGAGATCTAGTATATTTTCTCCCTCTGTGGAACAGTGACTAGCTGTTCCATGGCATTTGAATTTATGAACTCCAGGAACCGTTGGACTAGAAAGTTAGGGCTTGAGTAATGTTCCCAGTCTATATTCGGGTAGTTGAAGTCACCCAATATGATGGTGTTTGGAGATACATTTATACCCTCCAGTGTCTTCAGGAAGGCTGTGTGGGGTTCCTGAGTTTGAGAGGGTGGCCTGTAGCATGCTACAATTTGTAGAGCAGTTTTGCCTATGGTTAGTTGCACCTGGATGGTTTCGAAGCTTAGGCGTTGCCACCAACCTGGAGGTGTGGGTATCCTTTATGAATATGGATACACCCTCCTTTTGTGGTGGTCCGGGTTTTGGGGCTGGAACGCATGATATGAGGTAAAACCTAATAGTGCCGGGTGCTCTCAGGAGCCTTGAACCAGGTTTCAGTTACAGCACAGACATCGATGTTCTCCATACTGAGAAGGGCCTCGAATGCGTGCATCTTGAGATTTAGACTTCTGGCATTGACCAGCATTACCCTCAGTTTCTTCCCATTTTGTTTTCTAGGGTGGTAGGTTTAGAATTTGAGCCTTGCCTAAAAAGGCACTATGGGGTGGCAAAAGCCTTAGCCAATATCCGAATCCCAGGGATGACAGGTGCAAGCCGCCCCTTGAAGCAGCGTGGCTTGTCAAGCATGTCATCCCAGGCAGACAGACACTGGATCCCTTTGAATGACACCAGACATTAAGCCAATTGTTAAAGCTAATCATCTTGTCTCTATATTGTGGCATCATTCTTGGTGAAGGAAGGATACTGCTCAGGGTTAGGGTCATACCTGCCTGGGCTACATAATCAGAGAGCTCCTCTATGTCTCTTTTCATGTAGTCCAGGGAGGTACATCTCAGGTCGTTCACACCAGCATGGACAATGACTGTGTCATATTTGTACTTGCCGTGGAGTGACCCGAGTGCTTGTGTTATGTGGCGGATTCTAGCCCGATAGGCAGCTTACTGTGACCCTCTCCTTGTTCAGCCTGGTGAGTGGGACGTCAGTGTGTCTGACTATGGAGTCACCTATGACAAGTATGTTTGGTGTTGTATTTGGCCTTAAGGGCTGTGACTGCTTTGCACACTGCTTTTGTGGTTTATGTGTTGCTTGTGGGGTGTCTTGAGGTAGCAGTTGTTTGGGTGTCTGCTTTGGAGGCCTCTGCTGTTTAGGTAAATTTTACTCAGAGCCTCCGAGTATGTCTTTGTGTGTTTATGTGTTTGATTCAGTGGAGTGGTAGCATTATGTGAGGCTGGTTTTGTGGTGTGTGTAGTTGCCTTCTCCTCCTGTCTGGTCTTGCCAGTCCTGAGTTGAGAGAGCTCAGCCTCCAGTTTGGCTAAATAGCTGCATCTCTCGCAAGTATTTGTGTTATGTGGGAGGAGGAGAGGGTTGTCTGTGTACATGAGGCAGTTATAACATTGCCTCAAGATTCCCAGATTCACCAGCTGGACCGAGAGGAGATTGACAACTGACCTTTGGACATGCTAGAATAATATTAGGAAATTAATTGAAAACAAGGGCCAGTGGGGAGTGAGGGTGTAGTGCTTTTAATTTTTAGTGCTGACTTATATAATTGCTTTAGTGAGCAAGTGCCAGGTAACTTGAGTGCAATGTGTTACAAGTAACTAAATGCAAAAACGACAAACAGTAACTTACTTTCAAGTGAAACAAGGAAATAAGTACAGTAAGCAATGCAGATATCACTAGTGATCCACAGAAGCGCTGAGAAGTTGCGTATTAGGTGGAATTAGCTTCCAGGGAAATAACAAGCAAACAAACAACGAGCATATAAACAAAGCTAGATTCAGCAGGCCTGGATCTAGTCTATGCTAGAGCAAACAAGGTGAACCAATTTCAGTAAGATACAGTTCAAATATTCAGGCACTATAAACCTCTAACCAGAAATTCCCAGCTCAGAAGGGCAGAGTCCAGCCTCTTCTCCCACAAGAGTGCAGACCACGAACCTTCTTAATGTAAAATAACTGGCCTGAAGCCCAAGTGCCTAAACCAGAACTAATACACTTGGACAATGGGCTCTCAATCAGCAGTTCCCAACTTAGAAGGATGAAAGCTACCTGTCCTGCCACCACAGTGCTTGCCCCAAGCCTTCCTAATGTAAAACAACTGGTCTGAAGCCCAAGTGCTTAATCCAAAAGACTTGAATGATAGCTACACTTTAATCAAGTTACAACCAAGCAGTAATAAATACCATTGAATACTTTAGAGAATGTCTGGATTAGTGCTCAAGTTACACAAACAATATATAGTGTCAGAAATATATATAGTGTCAGAAATATATATATGTACAGTTGTATATATGTTGTATCTGTGTAGATATGTATATATGTACACAGAAATACATCTAGATGTTGGTATACATTATCTGTACTGTTGCATGATTGGACTGGATGATATGTTTCTGAAATCATGGCTTAGTGGTACATCACGTTGTCTATGGTGTGCAGTATCCTGGGTTTGAGCCTTGTAGGAGCTGTGTATTTTGAAACTGGGCAGAACATGGCCCATTGGATACAGTGTGATGAAGGCACTTTTGAGCAGTTTGCACAGGGGTAAGCTACAAGGGTTAAGAAATATAGAAGCTGAATGAGTGTATGACATTGTCACCGGAAGGTCTGTTTTCTGCCCAGCAAAACAGTGTCTGCAAGGCTCAAACCCAGGACCCAACACACCATAGATAACATGAATTGCCACTAAGCCTTGACAGATACACATACATTTGATGGCTCCAGAAACATGTCATCCAGCACAATCAGTCAACAGCACTGTAAGTGTACTTTAACATCTAGATGTATGTGTGTGCGTGTGTGTGTGTGCATGTGTGCGTGTGTGTGTGTGTGTGTGTGTGTGTGTGTGTGTGTGTGTGTGTGTGTGTGTGCAGATATATATATATATATATATATATATATATATATATATATATATATATATATATATGTGTGTGTGTATACAGATAGATATCAATAGATATCATAGAGGACATGACAAAGACATATATGAACACAGGCACCATTAATGGGGATGGACGGCTCAAGCAACACGTCTCACACGTGGTAACATCCCCCCCTGCAATACATTACCGACTGCTGCAAATGCCATAACCAAGACCTGACAATACATGGGCACAAGAAGTTGACAGTAGGCCATCCCACCTGCATTATGACACACTGGTATTGATAACATATCATGCTGTATGGTCTGTCTACCATAGTGAATGTACAATGTGTAAGTAATGAACGTTCCTATGATATCTATACTCAGACACATGTATGCAGAGACTCATATGCAGATATATATGTATATATATATATATATATATATATATATATATATATGTATAGATATATATGTGATGACACAGGCGCACACAGAGGTATGTCTAGGAAGATACATGAGAAGGTGAACACCATACTGAACTGCCAGTATCCCTATAGTTGCATTCTCATCTGATGGACATTGCATGAGTCACCCATACCACAGACAAGTGTTGCCTGACACATATACCCACAGAAACATCAATGGATGCAACACAACAGACAGGTAGGAATACATAGGAAAGGTTCAGTTGTGTACTATTACAGTTGTATATGCCACGTCATATAGCTGATTATGCTCTGACATACATACAAACAGAGTAATGCAACACACAAACATATCCTTTAGGACAGTAGTCCAAAAGCATCACATCTATTGGTGTCCATGCCAAGGCATTCAGGTAATCCAACAGAAAAGACTGATGTGGCCACAGCATAACAAACGATACACAGTCTGTCATTGAGATGTATAGCCCAGTGGCCTCTAAATACACTCTGCATGCAGTCCCTAGGGTGACAAGACCTGGGTTGACACTATGGGTGTTATCTGTCATATAACAATGCATAGCTGTAATCATCGCAATCATACTGATGGAAGTTAGCAGTGGGCCAGCAGTGTTCACAAGGTGAAATGTATTGTAATGTACATCCACATACCGTAGGGCAGCTTACTACTGGTGGTTCTCACATGTTGTAACACCCTGGGATGCTTGTGGTGCATACCCCCAATACACTGTCTTACAGGGGCATAGGACACTGTTACATACACTGACCTGGAGACTGCAGAGGTGCACACATGTGTTGTGCAAATGAAGCCCACATATATATATATATATATATATATATATATATATATATATATATATATATATATATATATATATATATATATATATATATATATATTTATATATATATATATATATATATATATATATATATATATATATATATATATATATATATATATATATATATATTTATATATGTGTATATAGTGCATATGGGCTGTGCGCAGTTAGTTATTCATAGCATACTTGATAACCAGCCAGTCAGATGACAGACTGCTGGACATGTTGTGTGTAGTAGGGGCTGTGTCTGTGGACATTACCATGACATTATGTGTATGTGTGTAAAGTACTATGGTCAGTGTATGTATGGCAGGGGTCTGTGGCCTTCACTATCCAAATAGCTATGCCTGACCCCTCACCCACCAAAGTAATATCACCGGGGGCACAGCAGCTATCCAACACCTACAATGAAGATAGCAGAGCATATATGGTCCCATATATAGTAATACTACATATAATATAACCACGTGTATAACAACAATACCTTACATATGTCCATACCTGTGTTCCTGTGTTGGGATGGCAGGGTCTCTGTGAGAGTTTGTGTGTGTGTGTGTGTGTGTGTGTGTGTGTGTGTGTGTGTGTGTGTGTGTGTGTGCATGTGTGTTGTGCAGTACTGTGTCCAATAATCCTCACAGGTAGAAGGACCCACTACTGCAGGGCTGAAGAGACACCTGTGGCTCCAAATCCACAGGTTGCAGACCCCTGGGTTAGGATGATTGACGACTGTATGTGCATTGCCCTTATGACACATGGGGTCTGAACAGAATGTGGTGGACCCCATTGATCTCCATCCATTTCCTTCTGATGCTACATGCCACTCCAGTGGTAACCTGTGGCTGTGGCTGCTTTGCCATTGGATGTGGGTATGCATTTACTCACAGGTGTCTGCTATGCTGTGCTGTGACCTGTGTGTCAAGCCTGCTATACTCGCAGGTACATGTGTATTCCCACATACAACCTGTATTCTGGAGTAGGGGCAGTCTGCCTGTAGTTCACCCAGTGCTTTATGACATGCCTAGCAGCCTACTGTAAATACCTAGTCTGCTGTTATGTCCAGTTATTTGCAGGACATACTACTTACAGGCCAGCCTACCTGCTGTGTATTACTGGCAATGCTGTGGTATGATGCACAGATGTATGTCATTCTCTACTAGGTAGTATGTGGACATGTGAACTCAGCAGCACCAGGTAGTATGTGTCTGGACAGACTGGCGTTTGTGCATACATACACTATGTGGGCATGTGTACCCCAGTATTGTGATATACCCATATACATGGCTAGTAACAACCACACTGGGAGGCGTGGTCCACATGTCACACATGAAGGGGACATGTGTACACGTCTGGACTGACCACAGAGTGCCACACTGTCCACATATAGTGGTCATATCCCTGCTGTATTCCACAGCATTATTATTGTGCTAGCAGTGGGTCTGTACTATGCTGTCCCTAGGATGTCTGTCCGTAGGCAATGATGCACATGTCTACAGCAGATGCGACCTCCCACACCCAACATGTCTGTTAAGACACCCTTATGACAGTGGCAACAGTCTACATATACCGGCAATACATCTGTGATATCCCCTTGCACTATGGTGTTGGGACTATTGGTACTGAGGTCAGACTCTACTCTATGTACCGGACATAATGTAAACTGATATGTGTGCACATATATCCACATATCTATATAGATATATACACATATACATATCCACATACATATATGGCCATATACATATCCACATACATATATGGGGATATATATATATATATACATATAAATACCACACATATACATATACACATGCACAGCACTGACTTCAACAAGTGGCTATGCATCTGCTCTAATTCAAAGGGGAGCCATTGTCTGTCTGCCTGGGATGACATCATGTACAGACCACGATGCTCTGGCAGGGATGGACTGCACGTGTTGCCCCTGGGATTCAGGTTACTGGCTACACCTCCTGGAAACCCCATAGCACCTAATTTAGGTGGGGTTCAAAGGGCAAATCCATCACTGTAACAGATGCAAGCATGCAAAACTGCCCGTAATGCGACTCAATGTTGGACGTCTAAACCTACACAGGCGCTCTCCAGAGCCACACATACAAATGGGTAACATCGATATTTGTGCAGTACCTGGGACCTGGTGCAATGCTCCAGAGAGCACACCTGTAATACCTGGCTACAACCCTTATCACACATTTCGGCAACAAACCAAGACCACAACACTACAGGTGGAGGAGTGTCTATATTCACCAAAGTCATTCACACCTCCAGCCTAGTGTCAAACACAATGCATCTGGGAATCACCAAATGCAACTGACACTATGTAAGACTGCAATCCAAATTGCAGCTGCCTACTGATCCCCCTCCATGCTCCAAGGTCCTCACTACACCGTTATACACATACTGGACAATATTAAGATACAATCAAATACCATAATACTGGTCGATTCCAAATATTCTGCCATTAACTGGGAAATCTCCTCATGTACCACCACCCTTTACCAATGGTTCTGGGAACACATACAGTCCAAACCCCTGGATCAACTAGGCCATTGTCCAACCAGGGTTTCCAATATCATAAACCTGGTCATTCCAACATGGGTGTCAGATGCTCCACACCAGTGGCCACCCCTCATAGGTCAGGTCTGACCATTAGGTAATCACCATTGACATCCACATCCCACAGCCACCCACCAGTAAGGATCCTCCATGAATACCCTCTGCAAAGCCTACGCCATGCTACTCAAGCCAGAAATGAAAAACCTCATGACATCCATGGAGATGGGAGCTGAACATGCAACTGGTGATTCCTACACTAGGGCATTGTGTGGGTACACCCACTCATGTAAGCATTGCACCATCCCACATAGACCCAAAACACTGTCCTCCAAACAAGGAAACCAGTGTTGTGCTCCACTGCCATGAACAGTCTATACAACAGAAGGAAGACACAGTTGCAGTTAACAAGGTAATCCCAAAATGGAAACTGCTCCCTTACCAGCCTCAATAAGAAGCTGCTATCCCTTGAAAACTGCCACAGCTTGTTACATAAATATTATTGCCATAGATTCCAAAGACAACCAGACAGCATTCTATAGTTATGTCCAGGATCTATACCACAATGCTCAGAATTGCTCTGTGCTACAACAGATTGGCATTAAATATACTGATTCAAAGGAGTGTCCCAATATCCGGGCAGACCAAGATAGTGCCACAGTCAGCCTCCCTTACCCCCTGCAGGGCACATCTCAGTAACAAAAGGTTGCCAAATGCCAGTAATCATGGCCACACAGGTTGATTCTGCCAACTCCATTGCTAGGAATACAGCAGCCGTGGGACTAGATGACATCCCGGGCTGTGTAGTACATGAACGACTACATAACCCTGCATCTCACCTAAGTGCCATGTGTCATCATAGCCTTACCTCAGGTGTCTATCCCACTGAGTGGCACACAGCTACAGTTATCACACTCCACAATGGGGACTCCACCTTGGATCCCGGGAACTACTTTCCCATCAGTCTGACAAGCCTGATCTGCAAGGGCATGGAATGCATTATCATGTGACTCATTAGCAAAGACATTGGCAACCAGTAAACTCTGGACCCCACCCTGGTTGGGCTCGTGCAGGGCCAATCTTGTCTCCTGACCCTGTTTGACTACTGGGATTCAATCCCCGGAGCTGTGGAGGCATGTAAGACGGTGCCCACAGCCTATCTGGACTCCACCAAGGCCTTTGACAACATCGCCCACTCTAGAGACATAGTAAAACATGCAGAGCTAGCCATAAATACCTGTGTCATTCGATGGGTTGCCAAATGACTTACCGATGGAACCCAGACTGTAAATGTAGCCATGTCCGATACCTGCTCCAGACAATTGACTAATTTGAGTATGTCAGAGAAGGGCCTGGCACACCTGTTGTTTGACATCTACTCCCCTGAAGTACAGGCCTACACTCCTGAATTCTGGCTGACAAAGTTCACAGATGGCCAGAAACTGGGAGCCATTATTGGATCCCCAAATGATGTGGATATTCTACAGACACAGATGCTTGGTGCCTGAGCCATGGGCTCAAGTATAATGGCAAGTAATGTATATGCATCCACTTTGGACATACCATATACCATGAAGTACCACATAGGTGTCAATACACTAAACACTGACAGTGTGCTGACAGACATAGGGACATAGGTGGACAGTGGTCTCACCTTCATTAACCACATAGCCACAACAATAAGGAAATCATCCTATGTGGCACACCTCATCACTGAGGGCTTTACATCCAGAGAAAAGGGGGTACATGTCCCACTGTACTCATCCCTCATTACACTCTGTATAGAGTGCAACGCCCCATTTGGTATGTGCCTCACAGGACTGCTGCGACATCTGGGAAGGCAGTGGAAATACCTCACTATATGAATCACACCCATTAAACAGATGGCCTATGCTGACCATCTAGACATCCTCCAGCTTTACTTTGTGGCATACTGCCTACACAGAGGCTATGTGAAACCCTGGGAAATGGCATCTGTAATGTGTATGTATTGCCATGTACAGTACATGTCTATGTCCTCTCATTACTGAAGCAAAGGGTATTGAGTGTCATGTCTGGGACACACAAATATATGAGGCCTGCACAGCACTGTTATCCATGTGAATGTGTGAGATGCAGGGGTAGCAACCCAGGGTACATGTTGGCACACAGGCATGCAGTGTAACATGGCAGTACTACTGTCAACAGTGCTGTCCTGGGGAAGGGTGCAGTGTTAACATTACTGCTGACAACAAGAACACTTGCGGGCATAGCTGCACTCTGAGGGCTCACTGTCATGTACCTGGTGTGTGGGATGTGTCACCATATATATGCCCTACTGAATGATACTCAGACATGTGGAATGTAACTGTGGAGTACTGTCGGCACAGCACATGTTAGTGAGGGCTTACAACATGTAGTAATGGCATACTCATTGTTGTCAAACATCCATCTGTTGACACATTCATCCTACTGCATAGCTACTCACCAAACTGGTGTCTGTCAGTCCCTCTACAGATGTGCAGATGGCAGGTCTCCAGCTGGGACATGTACAGGCAACCTAGGCTTGATAGACACTGACATGTGTGGCCAGCTGTGTACCTCCTGTCAAATATAGGGTACATCACCCTGTATGGGCCACATGCCACCGGTACCTACAGTACATTACCACAGCCAAATAAACATGCTTGGGTACAGGTCTCCATTACAGACACTAACCACGTGTTGTATGACATGTTGCATACATGTCAACTGGACCACCTTGATGGCCATGTGTAGAAGGCACCCAGAGCATTGGCTGATGCATGTCATTCTCACCCTGCCAGTCACTAACATGGTGTCTGTCTATAGATTGCCTGCTGGCACATGGAAGGTGGCATGATACCAATGTACACACACCCCCTATACATCCAGTCCCTCCATGGACAACAGCCAGGTACACAGCTATGACCACCTGCAGCAATGCAGCACAGTATTGACATGTGTATGTGTGCATTACTGAGGATAGCATTGTTAGGTGTTAGTACACCTGTTGTTGAAAAGTCCATGAATGCCTTCACAACCACCACCACTCCCACTGCCATAGTCAGATGTGGCTGCTGCTGTATTTGACATGACATGTAGCCTGTTATGTGTGCCTTAAAGTACCAGCACAACAGTGTTGTATAAATGGGTCAGTAGGCATGTGAATTCCATTGAGGTCTGCCATGTGTGTATGTCTGCATATCTGTAGGGTACACCATTCCGAGGCCACATACTCCTATTACAATACACATTGCCACACAGTGGTACAGATATTGTTGTTGTCGCCCATAGGTGTGGCAATGCAAAGCAACACCACTACTATGCCTGTGGCATGTCCATTACATGCATATCCCTGTGGTACCACTGTTGTGTTATACAATGGGTTGTTTTGGCGTTGTGGCCAATGTGTGATAGTGGGTATGTCAGAGTATCAAGATGGGTTCCAGTGTGTACAATATCCACTGGGGATGTAGGTGCTGTGTACACTCTCTTTACACCATGGTACACCTGGTATATGACCCATGTACCTTTCTCTGGTGGCCACTGTCACCATCACCCATACAGGTAACAGATAACAGGATACAGTCCAGTTACATATGTACTGTTTGCAGCCTACCTGTAACACATTGGACACATGGACTAGTTAGCTAGCAACAATACAACCAGGTCTCTAAGATGTGTGTCTACCTGTTATGTGTCAGTCAATGTGTATATGATGGTATGACACACTATGTATTCTCTATATAAAACATTACATACCCCATTACCATATTGTACATGTCTGTGGATGGTCTGCATGTAACATGTGACCTGGTACACACCTCACGCTACAGATGGTGTCGTGTATGCAATGACAGCCACATAGTTCAGTAGCACTACATACCTGGGTAGGGGTCTAGACACAGTGTCGCCAAGTAAGGATGTGTGTGTATGTGGATGGGTTGACATAAAGGTGCAGATTATACCTGTACTAGCAGGCCACCCATCAATTTTGTATGGGCAATAACTGTTATACATACCTGTGGCATGTGTGCAACTGTACACCAGATATGCCATGGCCATGGTGTCAATACAGTGACATACCTTTGTGGAATATGACTGCAGACCATCCTCTTGCTGACACATGTATGCCTACAGCACAAATGGATAACAGTATGGAGATAACAATCAGTGTTACCAACAGCTGAGATGCATCATTGCTGCATGGCTACACTACCTGACATGTATGCATTACACATTACCCCTGACTACATTCTACACTGCAGTACATTGCAGCACTCTATTACAGTCACCATATGCATCAGAACCATATTAGCCTGTCCCTGCATCGATGCTATGGATGATAGGGATGTGGCACAGGTGTCATCATATGCACAGGGTGTGTGAAAGTCATCTTAGCTACATGGCTACACTACCTGACATGTATGCATTACACATTACCCCTGACTACATTCTACACTGCAGTACATTGCAGCACTCTGTTACAGTCACTGTGTGTATCAGAACCATATTAGCCTGTCCCTGCATCGATGTGATGGATGACAGGGATGTGGCACGGGTATCGTCATGTGCACAGGGAGTGTTGCTGGTGTGCCAGAGGCTGAGGGTGGTCCAAACATGTGTCACCATGTGTGTGGGTGAGGGGTGTGGTTCTTTGATTGGGGCATGGTGATGTGGTGTGTGTTGGTATGGGGTCGCCCTAGGTGTGGTTGCATAGTGTGTGGGTATGCATGCAAACAGTTCTTCCATGTGGCTGCCCTTTATGGGTTATGTTGGACAGCTGCAGACCATACCTGGCAGGGTGTGCAGTTCACTGCCTCTGGCCATGGACACACTGACTGTGCCTGCCAGGGTTTCCATGGGCACGTGCAGGTACAGACCTTGAGGTGCTACTCTCCCCTGATGATGACATATGTCTGCTGGAACCATGTCCTGCCTAGACTTGCCAGGGTCATGTGCATGAGGCCTGCTGTGGTGTGGTGTGGACAGCAGCCCCAGTGGTGTGCTGGGGCTGGTACTGCCACTACGGGAGAGGCTGGGTATCCTGGCATTTCCACACTGACTGCCAGCTGCCAGTGTTTCTGGCCTACGTCCATGCAGCTGACGCACCACTCCCACCCCATGTTCTAGCACAAAGTGTGGTGTCTGTTGGTACCACGGTCGACAAGGCCCACCATCTCACCCCACTGTCTATCCATGACCTCAGTATATTCACGGAGTGCACCAGCGAGTTCATGCAGCTTGCCACTTACAGCTGCAAAAGCAGACCTCTGTAGCCTCAGGTACTGTCTTGAGTGCATTTCCATACGTGCTTGTGCCTCCATTATGGCCTAAAACATGCTCCTGGTGGTACTAGTTGTGGCGCCTCAGCCAGGGGTATGATAACCTGCGGTCCTCCATTGAGCAACATCGTACATCTGCTGATGTGGTTTCCTTCCAGATATCTGGTTATGCCGACTGTGACCCAACACAGCTGGCATGGACACCACACTTTCCTGGTCATTGCCACCAACTGCCAACTGTCCCTCTGCTATGGCCAAATGTGATGGGGTTTATAGAGGCACTGTAACTGTGTGCAGGCTTGGGGTGGCTAGGAGGGTGATGACACACGTTGGCACACTGTTGGCCTCTGACAACCCCGCCTGTGCCTCAACTGTGCCATCATCATCATCAGTGTCTGTAAGGACACCTACCTCAGTTTGTGTGCAGGAGGGACCCTGACCCACCTCACCACCTGTGGGGGAAACAAATATACTTTAAGACCTGTACAGCATTGCATAACAGTACACACACTCACACACACTCACACTGACAGGCATCTCACTACCACACTTTCCCTGGGTTTACAGACAGTCCCACATTCAGTTACATATGCTCCCCATCCTGCATGGCACTTGCTAATATACATGCATTACTACTGCCCAATAACATATCATTCCTTTCCATGCTTACACATGTGCTCACAACACATGACCTGTTACTCTATCACCTCCCTGACTTGGGTGGAGTAGGTTGTACATGGCCTCACTGCTGTCATCCCGTATTACCCTGTGTATGGGCAGTAATGATGTACAAGGCACTTATATGTTTGGGGCTGCTCCATTCACTACATATGTCACACACCAGAGCCTCATACTACACTTTTGCTCAGTCCATGGCACATCTGCTAAACAAGCAACCCATGATGTGCTGTGGTAATTCCCCATTGCATTTGTAGTGCTGCATATGTGGGTAGCCAGTTACCTATCTGCTGCTGGCAATATGATGCATATACCTGGTATGTACTTCACCTCCCAATGCATGGTCCATGCTGCAGACCTTGTTATGCTATCAGCTGTCCTGTGTTCACATACTAGACAGGTTGTCCTGGTGTCCCATGTCTCACTCCATGTACATGTACAGCACAATCCCAAGGGGAAGTACTGCTATGTGGTCAATCCCACTATCGCCTGTGCATACATGGATGCCCACACACACAGACACACATGTACTCACGCACAACTGACATGCATCGTCCACACTACACTAGAGTGCACTTACAAACACAATCAATGCACACACACTCCCCCACACTCCTACATGTGGATTTGCACATTTGTACACACAGTCCTCCCATTACCCTTCTTTCAACATGCATTACATATGGTGCTCAACAGCATGCAGTGCAACTATAGTGACTTCATGCTAGTGGCAGTATAAATGTGTGTGAGGCATGGGCTGTGTTAGTAGGTGATATCCCTTCCCCTTGTTAACATTGCACCCATGTACAAAGTGTTACTGTGGACCTGTTCCACACCCTGCCTTGTACTGTGCACCATACCTCGCAGGTGTAAAAACCATTGCCGCATAGGTAGTACTGTGTCGGTTATGTCAGCTCCACTGCTCACAGCCCCTATGTGTTATAGCAACTCATACCTGGGATGATATGTGAACAGCTATCATTTGTGGATGCCTAATGTCTGCGTTACAGATCACAACATCAGCAGTGCATGCATGACCAGTACAAGACTATTATACTGACAACCAGCGGACTTTACCATGACTGTCAGGTGTGTCCTACACCTGTCCCAGACCTCTGCATGGTTGCACGGTCTACTCATGTGCACATCCCTTGGAGTGCACACACTGCTGTCATGAGTGCTGTGGGGTGAGGGTTACATTTGCCATGTTTATTTAATCTGATTGTGTGCAGCTGCAGCCATGGTGGTGTTGATTCACACATGTCCCTACTGTAGGCCATGTGTCCTGCCACACTTCACATCACTGTGGACACATTGCACATTGACAGGATGTTAGTTATCTTGCATGGGTTTGTTGGGCCCTTGCAATACCCCAGCATGGTTTCTACTGTGATGCAGTGCATTTCACAGTAACAAAACCTGAATGTGTACAGCATGCAGTATGGGTAGGTGTGTTAGATGTGTGCATGGGATATCCCATTGCTATTACATGCCCAGTGTACCATCATGCATGGACACAAACCATGCTCACTGGCTATGAGCTGCTACCATGGTGGTATTCTGGAGAGATCTCCATAGGAGTGTGAGAAAGTTGATATCAGTGGCCACAGCTGGGGCATCTATAAAAGGTGAGTGCAGCATTACGTTACATCAACAGTAGAATTCCACAATATTACAGCTTATACACAACTGTTTATTACTACTACACAGCAGCAGGTTATGTATATGACATCTCAGATTTGCATGATGTACCTGTACAGATGCAGATGCATACACAAGAGTGGTGTACTGATGTGCCCTGGGGCCCTACCTGCATGCTCCTTTGCTGGTGTGTAGGTGGCACCCACCACCAAAATGTGCACTGCCAGGGGTTGTTGCTGCAGGTGGGCAGGTGCCACAAGGCTGCTGAGAAACTCCTCCACACAGGTGAGGGGTGGATGGGTGGGTTGTCCCCTAGCTGCGAGGTGGTTCCCCCATATGGCAGCTGCACACCGACGTACATGGTAAAGCAGGTCGGTGCAATGATGCCGGACCTGCTCATAGCTGCGGTTATGCAGTCCAACATCATTGACCCTGTGGACTAGCTCGTTCCACAGGGTAGTCCTGTCCTGCTGGTCATGGGCTGTCCACCCAAACAGATGTTCGTAGTGCTGTACAAGGTGGTCAATAATAACCTCAGTCTCAGCAGAGCTGTATGTGGTCAGATGACTTTGTGCCATGTTCCCTGGAAGACATAAAGATTGAAACAGGTCTGACCCACCCATACAGCAGGGTTACCATAGTTCTTAATACACATATTTGTCTCCCCCCGCCATATTAGCTAGACAAACTATTCACAGAATGACAATTATGTCAGCTGCTTACCTACCATTGGGACATATACTAAATATGTTGTATTGTACCAAGCTTTGTGCTATGTGTTTGTGCCACACTTTGTGCTATGTGTTTGTAGCCATGCTCCCTGTGGGGACACTTATCTTTGCTGGCCTGTTACAGACTATTTCACCTGCATACCATTGTCAGTGCCGCTATATATATATATATATATATATATATATATGTGTATAAATATATATCTATGCACATATAAGTGTAGATATATGTTGTACGTTGTTGATATACCTATGTCTATATGAGTGTCTGTGTATCTGTAGACATACATGTCACATTCTGTATCACACAGATATTTATCTATATGTGGGATGCATACAGACATCTGGTCCGCATTCTGTAACTGTCTTTCATTCACAGCTGCGCTGTTCTGCCTTGCTGCCACAGACAGGTGTCACATGTGAACACAGACTAACATTAGGGTGGTATATATGGTGTAAGATTGCTGGTATGCCTATTATACACCTATGTCATTTGTGCATGCTACATTACACATTAAAATGACTGTCCTGAAAGTGGTGTGCTCTGACACCCATGTGTCTATCATGAAGGCAGTAGTTAGACCACCAGCTATTGTCCACACTAACATAACACACAGATATTATGGCTGACATCTTTTTCATTCATTGCTGATCTGCACAGTTGGTGGGTATGTCCCACTGCCAACACGGACAGACAGTATTGTCCAGAGCAGTTGTTCAGCAGAACATCATTACAGGGACAACTACAGATGGCACATATCAAACATTCAACATCATATAAAATTACATACAGTTATGTTTTACATACCTTTTTTTAGGACGGGTGTGACTCCTTTCCAGTTTTGGCTTGTAGTTTTTTTTTTCTCACTGTGTGTGTGTTTCTCTTTTGTTTTCTCTCTCTCTCTCTCTCTCTCTCTCTCTCTCTATCTCTCTCTCTCTCTCTCTCTCTCTCTCTCTCTCTCTATCTCTCTCACTCTGTCTCTCTCCACTCGAGCGATTGAGTTGGTTTGAATGGATTGCAGCATGGCTTTTGTAGGCAATGCACATGATCAGGTGACAGGCTCTGCACCAATTAGTGTGCAACAGTTGCTAAACGTAGCACGTCCTGTAATAGCGTATGGCCATAGTGTGATTAAGGAGTTAGTTGGGAGCTCTAACCCCAGACCTGCCAACTGTGTGTGTGTGTGTGTGTGTGTGTGTGTGTGTGTGTGTGTGTGTGTGTGTGTGTGTGTGTGTGTGTGTGCATGTGTATATGCGTGCATGTCTGACTGTGTAGAGAGCAATGCTTTTAGGGTACTCATACCCCTTACATTTCACATACCCAACTTTGGCAAGACTGCTGATGCCACTCACCTAGAAATACACCTCTGGGAACGTTGTAGACTATTAATCTCCAGTATGCCCTGTATCTGTGTACTGCTGTATTGTGAATTTGAACTGTGGTAGGGTTCCATCCCCACACATGGCAGTGCTAGATGTATTGTGTGTGTCACTGTCTGTGTAGGGAGCAATGCATTTTAGGCTAGTCTCTCGCAATTAATTTCAAATGCCCTACTTTGGCAATGCTGCTGATGTCAGTCATTGTGAAATACACTTTTGGGGAAGGACTAGTCTAGTAATATACATGGCATGTACTATAACTCCGTAGTGCTGTAGTGTAATAAGCTAGTTAGATAGGGGTTCTACTCCCAAACATGACAGGTGTATGTGTGTTTGTAACCCGCATCCTGCGTAAAGGTGGTTGTGACTGTGTGACACCTGTGGCCAATGTGGAGCGTGTTTTACATATTTCTTATATGGTGGCCATACTATATATCACAATGTCCACCGTACAGGGATAGCAGATGTGATATGGCTGAGAGGCTGTGGTGCAAACCATACTCAGACATGTGACATCAAGGCCAGTCAATCACAGATGTTCATCGTGTTTCACTGTTGCAGTCATTACAATTGGGTTATCCTGCTGGTAGGCTACCTGCAGTCAGCCTGAGTTCCAAAGTCTTGGTCCGGCATTGGTTGCTGTTGCCTCCTCCCTGATGTCAGTGCACCAGGGGTATAAAAGATGCAGCCGATGCCATTTCTTCAGTCTCTCTTGCCGCGCGGTGCCCAAAGCAAAAGCAGTTCGCAAGTGCCGGTCGGCCAACTCCTGAGATTTTCAAATTCGAATTTCAGATCCGAAGTCTTCATTAATGCTAAGTACCCCACTGGGGAAACTTTTTTCTTGCTCCAGACCAATATCAGAAAAAGTTAATAATTGTATTTCTTGTGGGAAGCAAATAGCTCATAAGGATTTTCATTCTTACTGTATTCCTTGCCCAGGCCCTGACCACGATGTTGCTAGTTGTCGGTTTTGTGCTAGATTTAACCAACGCACTATTAAGCATCGGTACGATTTTGCATTTCATTATTTTGGCAGAAGATTTAACTATATAATGCCATCAGAGCAACCGACTACTGGAGTTTATAAAAAGCGCAAAGAAAAGGACAGTAACCCGAGGTCCAAAACCGACGATGAGGCTTCCGCTAGGCCTGTTGCCGGTTCGCCGGTTCGCCGGTTCTCAGTGAGGCACTTTTGCAGCCCCTGATGCACTCAGAAACTATTCTCTCAGATGGGTTTGGAGCCGCTGAGCAGGCATCGGCTTCTGAGGGTGTTTTCAGGCCTACACAGTTATATGTAAAACCAAATTCAGCTTCAAAGGCAAAGTCTAAAGCAGCTCTAAAGACAAAGAAACAAGTACAGCATTCTCCTGGACAGGCCTCCCTGCCTAAAAAACAGATGCTTAAAATTGCAGAAGACCTAATTACTTTGATCAGGAGTTCCCATCCTCCTCCTGATAAGAGGCCTAGGCAAGAGATAGAATATGCATCTTCAGATCAGGTTTCCATTTCCTCTGATTCCTCTTCTGGCCAGGAATATTCTCTTCCTCCCTATGATGATTCTGATGCTGAAGAATCTATTCCTTCAGATACATAAGGGTGAGAGACTTCTGCATTCTTTGGAAATTCACATACAGCTACGCTTCTACTTGGACAGAACCAGGACTTTCAGAAAGACTGGACAACTTCTAGTAGCATATGCTGCAGGATCACAAGGAAAGCCTATCTCAAAGCAGACTATTTCAAAGTGGATAGGCCACTGCATTCATTTCTGCTATTCACAGCATGGCAAATCAGTGCCTAAGGGCATTAGGCCACATTCCACTACAGCAGCAGCCACTTCAGCAGCCTTCCTCAGAGGAGTACCAACCAAAGACATCTTAGAGGCTGCAACTTGGAGTTCAGTGCATACTTTTACTAAGCACTATCACTTACCTCTCTATTCTAAATCCAGGGCAGGCTTTGTCACTGCAGTTCTGCAGGGCCAGATAGCCTCTCCTAATCCTATTTAGCACCAGCCTCCAAACCATAGCTTTGGGATTCAACCCAATTGTAATGACTGCAACAGTGAAACACGATGAACATAGTACAGTTGTGTACCTACCATAAATGTAGATGTTCGAGTGTATTCACTGTTGCAGTCCAGGTTACCCTCCCTCCATCCCCCTTTTCCTTGCTGGGACTTATCTGCACTTCTCTATTCTAAACAACCTATGTGGTGTACTTGCTTGCAGATGAAGGAAAAGTTGTTTTTTGGTTATGCATGCTTTTTGGCATTAGTGAGCCTACCATTTTAGGGGGTACCTGACTTCTGGGGCAAGAAAAACTGAAGAAAATGGCATTGGCTGCATCTTTTATACCCCTGGCTCACTGATGTCAGGGAGGAGGTGACAGCAACTGATGCTGGACCTAGACTTTGGCACTCAGGCCGACTGTGGGTAGCGTGCCAGAAGAATAACCCAATTGTAATGACTGCAACAGTGCATACACTCGAACATCTACATTTATGGTAGGTACACAACTGTACTTTAGCAACCCCAGTATTACCCAGAGCACACTCTCAACCCATGTGTCATACACACACACATGCCTAGGTAACAGCCAATATGTGGGTAGTACACTGCATATTGGCCACTGTAACTATGGAGTGACAGCAGTGGGCCATAGAGAGCATGTCACCCTGTCCATCTGTCCAATATGCACGTATGTGGAGACAGTGCACCTCCCTCATGTTCCCCAATAGACACCTGCACCACCTGTGGTGCCATCACATGTGACCCAAAATGGACATCCATGCCTGACAACATGCCCTGTATGGACAGATGCCACTGACACCAGGGAATGCTGATAGCTTGCTCTCAATATAGGTGCAGGGTAAAGCTGCTGGCCATTACCAGTTCCCACCACAGGTGGGCAGGACTGGCACATCTGATGATATTCTGTGTTTACAACATGGGCCGGACACCTCAGGTACAGTTCCACATGTCACTGTACATGCATGTGGGAGGTGTGCACATCCCAGACACCATCCATGTCATGGACAAAGGAACACAGACATGGCAAGCGATGCATAGCATTGGCCACACACAATAGTCACCCAGGTGACCGGATGAGGGATACAATACCCACCTGTGTGGGGAAATGCAGACACTACATCCTTGAGCCACAATGCAGACCATCGTCATGTGATCTGATGCCAAGGTACACCCATTGCCTAGCCTTGGACAGCCATCTTGTGCAGTTGAACACCACACACCTGTGCAGACATGCACCCATGCATGTCAGTACTGGCACCATGTGTATTTGTGTGTGCTGCATGCTGAAGATGTTCACATCCACACTCCCTACAACCCCCATGGGCATACTGCAGCATGCTGTCTGATGTCAGCCACCTTTCTATACCCTTCACCCATACAGCCCCCATATGACCTGTGTGGTGCATGGGATACCTGCAAAGTAATGTCCTGTGGCAATCCCACAACTGATGAGTTGTACACCTGGCCCTGTCATGTGTGTCAGTGTGTGTGTGTCCTTGTGAGAGTGTGGCTATGTTGCCGCTGGCACCTGTTGATGCCGACAGGCAAGTGTATGTCAACTACCATACAGCTACTGTATCCCTGTTGCAGATGTCCCTCACCATCACATATATGTTGTGAGTGCTCCACAACAAGTAACCCATATGGCACATCCAAAAATTGTATCGAACTGTGCTAGCACTACATAGTTGTCAGGGGTTTGATACCCTGTGCTGGTAGGTGTGTGACACAAACATGCTTCAGTTTTACCCTCCCACCCCTCCCTGACATGTATTTGCCTCTGTCTGCATCCCCCACCCCCTCTCTGGTGGAAGTGGAGACCTACACCTGCTTTGCTTAGGCAGAAGCATGTGTATTGTAAGTGATGCTCATGATCAGCTGATGGTCTCTGCATGAATCGCAGTCCTCCCTTAGCTGATTGTATGTGAAACAGCTGTGGTAACATTCCCATAGCCAAATGTATGTAAACACACTCCAATACCTAGGAACATCATGGTGGTGTTGGCCCTTTTCATCCACTGTGAGCAGGAACTAGATCTGTTGTGTGGCAAACAGCATCTCAGATGGATTGTGGTGTACCTCTAACAACATACACTGTGGAAACAGTGCAACAAACAGGAGGGGGATGTGCCTGACCTGACTACAGACTGTAAGTGCCGCTATACTGCATTTGGAGTAATGCTGCTTTAACAGTGTTTGTGTAGATATGGCTGTTGTACATGTCTCAATACCTGCCATGTCAGTTCCATGTTTATGGGGAATCCTCATCTGCAGGGTAATCTGCAACTGGGGCAGTGTTGTGTCCACAGTTGCATGTATCACGCACGGAGCATCTAGCTGGGGACTGCAAAAGGTAGTGTGAGGATTGCAGTCAGTAGATAGAGAAAGGCGTTATAGTCACAGATGTCATATCCCTCAAAGAACATCTGTTGCAACAAACCTGTAACAACAGTAAATGTATGTGGTTATCACAGCAACATGTCAATATTGGCCCTGTGTATGTGATTCCAGCAACACCTCTGTCAACCTTTGTACATATGTCTTGTATGAAGTAGTGCATATGTGCTGTACACCATAATTTATGGCATCATATCTGAGAACAAGCCACTGATATATCCGACTGCTACACATGTTATGTACAGTACAGGTTACATTACATGACATTACCTGCAAATTCTGTGGATGTTCGTACAGTACAGGTCTGTGTACCTATGGTGAATGTCGACAGTATATGTAGTGTTGATATGTACCTTAGCCTGTGTACAGACTGTGGTAGATGACATTGTTCTAGTTCCGCTACTATCAGATGTTACATGCTGCCCCACTATATGGTACTGTAGTGGCGTACATGTTTGTAGGGCTATAAACACACATGTCCCATACCACAGACAGCCACCCGACCAAACTGTGTAGCAGGCCAGTATATGTAGGATCAGTATGTGAGTGGCACATATGAGGATGGTGTAGAACACATAGTCCATATACTGTAATACCGTGCTAGCTAACCATATGTGGCTGTGGCTGTGTTCACATTTGTTGTGGATATGCACTTTCTCACGGGTGTATCTTACCCTGTGCTGTGACATGCCTGTTGAGCCTGCTTTATATGCAGGTACATGTGCATTTCCCCTTAGGAGATGTATGCCAGTGTTGAGCCAGTCTGCCTGCAGCCTGCACAGTGCATTGTGAAATGCCTATCAGCTGAGTGTACTTACCCAGCGAGATGTTATGTGCAGATACTAGCCAGATGTCCCTCTACTGGGCCTCCTTAACAGTCATGTATGTCAAACAGGGTAGTGGGATGCAGTGCAGATGTATGTCAATATCTATTGGGTAGTATGTGGCCATGGCACCCTTGTACCAGCAGTCATACCGTGTCAGGCCAGATGGGTGTGTGAATGCATGACCTATGATGGACATCATATACCAGTCGTTATGTGTTATACCCATCTACATGGCAATCTACATCCATACTGTCAGGCATGGTACACATGTGTAGCACTAAGGGCTTTTGTGTACACCTCTGGACTGTACAGACTGCGTCAAACCTTCCACATATATTGGCCAATATCTCTGCTGCAGTCCACAGTGGTATTACGTGCTAGCAGCGGTACTGTACAGTGATGTCCTTAGGATGTCTGTCAGTAGCCAATGGCACACGTTATAAGCAGATGTGACCTCCCACACACACCATGTCTGTGAAGACAATCCCATTGACAGTAGCAATAGTCTACTAGTATACCTCCTATACATACTTGACACCCCTGCAGCTATGACATTGGGAACATATGGGCCAGGGTTGGCCTACACTTCATGTCCAGAACATATGGTGGGAATATATGTATATATACTTATCCAGAAGGCCAGATATACATGATTACACCCAATTAACACTGTCATGGCAACCACCTACTATAGATCCCCACATCATGTGTGCATGGTCCCATTATATATCCTACGTGATGGACATCCATGCTGTGTGTGTGTGTGGGCAGCAGTGCTATAAACATCAGGTAGCAATACCCCTTACAGGAGAACTGGCACACTCAGGGCAGCCACATATTTGTAGGAGGATCAGGAACTACAGACAGACTGCGAGTAGAGTTGTGTTATGCTTTGTATAGTACTAGTGTTACAGGGTGTGGGTGTACATACTAGTTTACCGTGGAACACATTCCATCTGCATAGCATACAACTGTGGGCCTATCCTCATGCTGGCCAGAGCTATGCCTATCATGTCTTGTCTGTCCACCACACAGTTTCTGTGTCAGATATTATACTGGCAGTGTGTGTGTTGCGTGTTATCGGTACATTGGCTACATCCATGACTGATTCTACACTCATTTCCCTGAGTAAGAGTATGTTACAGATTATCCTGTAACACCAGCACCTTGTGTAGTGTATGACAAAAGTTTTCCACATATGTGCCTGTATTCCAGCCTCTGTCCATCACCTACATACCAAGCTTTGCACATATGTCATGATGTCGGTGGTTGATCCATAGTGGGCTGGGAGTATAACACACTGCCAGTGTTGCCATCAGTCCACTGCCATTGCATCCCCCACTCATACATTGGAGCTGGGGCATCACCTACACAATACATGTGTGCCCTTATGCACCGCAGAGGCCAGTGTATGTAACAGTGGTATATGGCCTTGTATTATTGAGTCTAGGGGGGGAGCACCATAAATGACCTAGGCTGCTACAAAACATGGGGGTATCAGGGCTGAACTGCCTTAAGGTATCTGGATGTACAGTACCATATACTTCACCTATATATACATTACTGACATGGATCTGGGTAATGCAGGACTACTGCCCCTGCTATACAAACTGTTCTGTTTATTGGTGTGCTTGTAATGGTGTCAGTTATGATATGCTATGTAGCAGTTACAACCCATGTGGTCATATGACATCTATACCACCTACTGAGTTTGTACAGTGTGTAGATAGAGGCTGTTGAACGGCACACCTGCATTACATACTGTTGATTGTTAGGTATCCTGTGGCCCAGTGTGTCTTTCTTATTGTACAATGTGAATAGCTTGGCCTGGACAACAACAGCTGTGAACCTTTCCAGACTACTGTATTACTGTAACTGGTCCACAGTAGCATCACTCCGTTGATATAGTTGTCAGTGTCTGAACAGTTATATGGCATGGCATGTAGAACTGCAATAGTACATGATTAAAGATTTCCATGTCTGCAAACTGTGGGTGGTGTTTAACCTATGACTTCTCCATGAGTGTATGTTACAGGCAACGATTGTCATTTGTATGGGTAGCACATACAGTGTCCAGTCATTCAGGGGTCAACTGTAGGCATAGTGGCTGTTCCATATTGTGTGCACCTTCCCCTTATGTATCTTACTGTATATATAGCTGCATATGTATGTGTAGTCACATGTGTGTATATATATATATATATATATATATATATATATATATATATATATATATATACCTGTATCTGCATATCTGTGGTCCGTGTAGCTGTATCCTGGGAATGTTGATGGCTTCCACATAATACATTCCCCATGGGAGCTAGACTGTACTGCATGATATGTTACTAATTCCAGCCTGAAATCATACAGGTGGGATGTAGTACAAGGAACATTGTGTGCCCATGTTGTCACAGGCCCCGGTTATGGGATTTCCAACACTTGGTAGTGTATTGCAGGGTGGACATGGTTGGCTGGCGGGAGTGCCTGTTTGTACAACACGTATCATTTGTGGGGCCTCTCAACCCCATTAACGGTGCATGAGGACATATGTGTCATTTGTTAATCTGCCATTGCTAACTACAGATGTATGGCCATATATACCTCCATATATATATATATATATATATATATATATATATATATATATATATATATATATATGTATATGTATATATATATATATATATATATATATATATATATATATATATATATATATATATATATATATATATGTATATATATATATATATAGCTATATATATATATATATATATATATATATATATATATATATATGTATCTGCTAACATATATATAACTATGTCTGTATACACCTACATAGATATATATCTGCGTACACATATATAACTTGCTGTGTATGTGTAGACATATAGGTGTAGACACATATATTTGTCGATGTAGGCATTTGCATGTATATATGCTCATATGTATACTGATATATATATATATATATATATATATATATATATATATATATATATATATATATATATATATATATATATATATATATATATATGTATAGTGTCAGAAATATATATATGTACAGTTGTATACATGTTGCATCTGTGTAGATATGCATATATGTACACAGACATACATCTAGATGTTGGTATACATTCTCTGTACTGGTGCATGACTGGACTGGATGATATGTTTCTGAAATCATGGCTTAGTGGTACATCACCTTGTCTATGGTGTGCAGTATCCTGGGTTTGAGTCCTACAGGAGCTGTGTATTTTGTAGCTGGGCAGAACATGGCCCATTGGATACAGTGTGATGAAGGCACTTTTGAGCAGTTTGCACAGGAGTAAACTACACGGGTTAAGCAATATAGAAGCCAAATGAGTGTATGACATTGTCACCGGAAGATCCATGTTCTGCTCAGCAACACAGTGTCTTCAAGGCTCAAACCCAGGACCCAATACACCATAGATAACATGAATTGCCACTAAGCAATGACAGCTACACATACATCTGATGGCTCCAGAAGCATGTCATCCAGCACAGTCAGTCAACAGTACAGTAAGTGTACTTAACATCTAGATGTATATGTGTGTGTGTGTGTGTGTGTGTGACATATATATATCCCACTTTCTCCATGCATATATCTATATATATATATATATATATATATATATATATATATATATATATATATATATATATATATATATATATATATATATATATATATATATATATATATATATATATATATATATGTATATGTCAAAATATAGATATATCTACAGAAGAATATATATATATATATATATATATATATATATATATATATATATATGTGAGTGCAGATAGATATACATATGTGTATACAGATATATATCAATAGATATCATAGAGGACATGACAAAGACATATATGGACACAGGCACCGTTAATGGGGATGGACGGCTCAAGCAACACATGTCTCACATGTGGTGACATCCTCCTCTGCAATACATTACCGACTGTTGCAAATGCCATAACCTGGACCTGACAATACATGGGCACAAGATGTTGACAGTAGGCAATCCAACCTGTATTATGACACATGGGTATTGATAACATATCATGCTGTACGGTCTGTCTACCATAATGAATGTACAATGTGTAAGTAATGAACGGTCCTATGATACCTATACTCAGACACATGTATGCAGAGACTCATATGCAGATATATATGTATACATATGTATAGATATATATGTGACTACACAGGCACACACAGAGGTATGTCTAGGAAGATACATGAGAGGGTACACACCATACTGAACTGCCAGTATCTCTATAGTTGCATCCTCATCTGATGGACATTGTATGAGTCACCCATACCACAGAGACATCAATGGATGTAACACAACAGACAGGTAAATATACATAGGAAAGGTCCAGTTGTGTACTATTACAGTTGTATATGCCACGTCGTATAGCCGATTATGCTCTGACATACATACAAACAGAGTAATGCAACACACAAACATATCCATTAGGACAGTAGTCCAAAAGCATCACATCTATTGGTGTCCATGTCAAGGCATTCAGGTAATCCAACAGAAAAGACTGATGTGGCCACAGCATAACAAACTATACACAGTCTGTCATGCAGATGTATAGCCCAGTGGCCTCTGAAGACACTCTGTATGCAATCCCTAGGGTGTTAAGACCAGGGTTGACACTATGGGTGGTATCTGTCATATAACAATGCATAGCTGTAATCATCACAATCACACTGATGGCAGTCAGCAGTGGGCCAGCAGTGTTCACAAGGTGAAATGTATTGTAATGTAAATCCGCATACCGTAGGGCAGCTTACTACTGGTGGTTCTCACATGTTGTAACACCCTGGAATACTTGTGGTGCATACCCCCAATACACTGCCTTACAGGGGCATAGCACACTGTTACATACACTGACCTGGAGACTGCAGAGGTGCACACATGTGTTGTGCAAATGATGCCCACATATATATATATATATATATATATGTATATACATATATATATATATATATATATATATATACATATATATATATATATATATATATATAGAGAGAGAGAGAGAGAGAGTGCATATGGGCTGTGCACAATTAGTTATTCACAGCATACCTGATAACCAGCCAGTCAGATGACAGACTGCTGGACATGTTGTGTGCAGTAGGGGATGTGTCCGTGGACATTACCATGACATTATGTGTATGTGTGTACAGTACTATGGTCAGTGTATGTATGGCAGGGGTCTGCGGCCTTCATTATCCAAATAGCCATGCCTGACCCCTCACCCATCAAAGTAATGTCACCAGGGGGCACAGCAGTTATCCGACACCTGCAATGAAGATAGCAGAGCATATATGGTCCCATATATAGTAATACTACATATAATATAACCACGTGTATAACAACAATACCTAACATATGTCAATACCTGTGTTCCTGTGTTGGGATGGCAGGGTCTCTCTGAGTGTGTGTGTGTGTGTGTGTGTGTGTGTGTGTGTGTGTGTGTGTGTGTGTGTGTGTGTGTGTGTGTGTGTGTGTGTGTGTGTCCATTAATCCCCACAGGTACAAGGACCCACTACTGCAAGGCTGAAGAGACACCTGTGGCTACAAATCCACAGGTTGCAGACTACTGGGTTAGGATGACTGACGACTGTATATGCATTGCACTTACGACACATGGCATCTGTACAGACTGTGGTAGACCCCATTGTTCTCCATCCATTTCCTTCTGATGCTACATGCCACTCCAGTGGTAATCTTGTGTATCATATGTGGCTGTGGCTGCATTGCCATTGGATGTGGGTATGCATTTACTCACAGGTGTCTCTTATGCTGTGCTGTGACCTGCGTGTCGAGCCTGCTATACTCACAGGTACATGTCTATTCCCCCATACAGCATGTAATCTGGAGTAGTGGCAGTCTGCCTGTAGTTCAGCCAGTGCTTTGTGACATGCCTAGCAGCCTATTATAAATATATAGTGTGCTGTTATTTCCAGTTATTTGCAGGACATACTACTTCCAGGCCAGCATACATGTTGTGTATTACTGACAAAGCTGTGGTATGATGTACAGATGTATGTCATTCTCTACTGGGTAGTATGTGGACATGTGAACTTAGCAGCACTAGGTAGTATGTGTCTGGACAGACTGGTGTATGTGCATGCATACACTGTGTGGGCATGTGTACCCCAGTATTGTGATATACTTATGTACATCGCTAGTAACAATCACATTGGGAGGCGTGGTCCACATGTCACACATGAAGGGGACATGTGTACAAGTCTGGACTGACCACAGAGTGCCACACTGTCCACATATAGTGGTCATATCCCTGCTGTAGTCCACAGCATCATTATTGTGCTAGCAGTGGGTCTGTACTATGCTGCCCCTAGGATGTCTGTCCATAGGCAATGGTGCACATGTCATCAGCAGAAGCGACCTTCCACACCCAACATGTGTGTTAAGACACCCTTATAACAGTGGCAAGAGTCTACATATAACCACAATACATCTGTGATATCCCCTTGCACTACGGTGTTGGGACTATTGGTACTGAGGTCGGACTCTACTCCATGTACCGGACATATGGTAAACTGATATGTGTACACATATATCCACATATGTATGTAGATATATACACATATACATATCCACATACATATATGGCCATATACATATCCACATACATATATGGGGATATATATATATATATATATATATATATATATATATATATATATATATATATATATATATATATATATCTACATATAAATACCACACATATACCTGTCTGCCTGGGATGACATGATGTACAGACCACGATTCTCTGGCAGGGATGGACTGCACGTGTTGCCCCTGGGATTTAGGTTACTTGCTATACCTCCTGGAAATCCCATAGCACCTAATCTAGGCAGGGTTCAAAGGGCAAATCCACCACTGTAACAGATGCAAGCATGAAAAACTGCCAGTAATGCCACTCAATGTTGGACGTCT
Source organism: Protopterus annectens (assembly GCF_019279795.1). Lineage (NCBI taxonomy): Eukaryota > Metazoa > Chordata > Ceratodontiformes > Protopteridae > Protopterus > Protopterus annectens. The sequence goes on along the minus strand of NC_056740.1, from coordinate 122,498,838 downwards.
GAACCTACACAGGCGCTCTCCAGAGCCACACAAACAAATGGGTAACATCAATATCTGTGCAGTACCTGGGACCTGGTGCAATGCTCCAGAGAGCACACCTGTAATACCTGGCTACAACCTTTTTCACACATGTCGGGCAACAAACCAAGGCCACAACACTACAGGAGAAGTGTCTATATTCTCCAAGGTCATTCTCACCTCCAGCCTAGTGTCAAACACAATAGATCTGAAATCACCAAATGCAACTGACACTATGTAAGACTACAATCCAAATTGCAGATGCCTACTGATCCCCCACCATGCTCCAAGGTCCTCACTACACCGTTATACACATACTGGACAATATTAAGATACAATCAACCACCATAATACTGGTTGTTTCCAAATACTCTGTCATTAACTGGGAAATCACCTCATGTACCACCACCCTTTACCAACGGATCTGGGAACACATACAGTCCAAACCACTGGATCAACTAGGCCATTGTCCAACCAGGGTTTCCAATATCATAGACCTGGTCATTCCCAACATGAGTGTCAGATGCCCCACACCAGTGGCCACCCCTCATGGGTCAGGTCTGACCATTATGTAATCACCATTGACATCCACATCCCACACCCAACTGCCAGTAAGGATCTTCCATGAATACCCTCTGCAAAGCCTACGCCGTGCTACTCAAGCCAGATGTGACAAACCTCATGACACCCATATGGAGATGGGAGCTGAACATGCAACTGGTGATTCCTACACTAAGGCACTGTGTGGGTACACCCACTCATGTATGAATTGTGCCATCCCACATAGACCCAAAACACTATCCTCCAAACAAGGAAACCAGTCTTGTGCTCCACTGCCATGAACAGTCTATACAACAGAAGGAAGACACAGTTGCAGTTAACAGGATAATCCCAAAATGGAAACTGCTCCCTTACCAGCCTCAGTAAGAAGCTGCTATCCCTCGAAAACTGCCACAGCTTGTTACATAAATATTATTGCCATAGATTCCAAAGACAACCAGATGGCATTCTATAGTTATGTCCAAGATCTATACTGCAATGCTCAGAATTGCTCTGTGCTACAACAGATTGGCATTAATTATACTGATTCAAAGGAGTGTCCCAATATCCATGCAGACCAAGTTAGTGCCACAGTCAGCCTCCCTTACCCCCTACAGGGCACATCTCAGTAACAAAAGGTTGCCAAATTCCAGTAATCATGGCCACACAGGTGGATTCCGAAGACTCTTTTGCTAGGAATACAGCAGCCATGGGACCAGATGACATCCCAGGCTGTGTAGTACATGAATGACTACATAATCCTGCATCTCACCTAAGTGCCATGTGTCATCATAGCCTTACCTCAGGTGTCTATCCCACTGAGTGGCGCACAGCTACAGTTATCACACTCCACAATAGGGACTCCATCTTGGATCCTGGGAACTACTGTCCCATCAGTCTGACAAGCCTGATCTGCAAGGGCATGGAATGCGTTATCATGCGACTCATCAACAAAGACATTGGCAAGCAGTAAACTCTAGACCCCACCCTGGTTGGGCTCATGCAGGGCTGATCTTGTCTCCTGACCCTGTTTGACTACTGGAATTCAGTCCCAGGAGCTGTGGAGGAGTGTAAGGCGGTGCACACAGCCTATCTGGACTCCACCAAGGCCTTTGACAACATCACCCACTCTAGAGACATAGTTAAACATGCTGAGCTGGCCATAAACACCTGTGTCACACAATGGGTTGCCAAATGACTTACTGATGGAACCCAGACCGTAAACGTAGCCATGTCCGATCCCTGCTCCAGTCAGTTGACTAATTTGAGTATGTCGGGGAAGGGCCTGGCACACCTGTTATTTGACATCTACTCCCCTCAAGTACAGGCCTACACTCCTGAACTCTGCCTGACAAAGTTCACCAATGGCCGCAAACTGGGATCCATTATTGGCTCCCCAAATGATGTGGATATTCTGCAACATGGCTTTACAGACAAAGATGCTTCGTGTCAGATCTATGGGCTCAAGCATAATGGCATGTAATGTATAGTTATCCACTTTGGAGATACCGTATACCCATGAAGTACCACATAGGTGTCAGTACACTAAACAATGACAGTGTGCTGACAGACATAGGGACACAGGTGGACAGTGGTCTCACCTTCATTAACCACATAGCCACAACTGTAAGAGAATCCACCTATTTGGCACACATCATCACCGAGGGCTTTACATCCAGAGAAAAGGGGGTACATGTCCCACTGTACTTATCCCTCATTACACCCTGTATATAGTACAATGCCCCATTTGGTATGTTCCTCACAGGACAGCTGTGACAGCTGGGAAGGCAGTGGAAATACCTCACTATATGAATCACAGCCATCAAACAGATGACCTATGCTGATCATCTAGACATCCTCCAGCTATACACTGTGGCATACTGTCTACAGAGGCTATGTGAAACCCTGGGAAATGGCATCTGTAATGTGTATGTACTGCCACATACAGTACATGTCTATGTCCTCTCATTACTGTAGCAAAGGGTATTGAGTGTCATGTCTGGGACACACAAGTATATGAGGCCTGCACAGCACTGTTATCCATGTGAATGCGTGACATGCAGGGGTAGAAACCCAGGGTACATGCTGTCACACAGGCATGCAGTGTAACATGGCAGTACTACTGTCAACAGTGCTGTCCTGGGGAAGGGTGCAGTGTTAACATTACTACTGACAACAAGCACACTTGCAGGCATAGCTGCACTCTGAGGGCTCACTGCCATGTACCTGGTGTGTGGGAAGTGTCACCATATATATGCCCTACTGGATAATACTCAGACATGTGGAATGTAACTGTGGAGTACCGTCGGCACAGCACATGTTAGTGAGGGCTTACAACATGTAGTAATGGCATACTCATTGTTGTCAAACACCCATCTGTTGACACATTCATCCTACTGCATAGCTGCTCACCAAACTGGTGTCTGTCAGTCCCTCTACAGATGTGCAGATGGCAGGTCTCCAGCTGGGATATGTACAGGCAACCAAGGCTCGATAGACACTGACATGTGTGGCCAGCTGTATACTACCTGTCACATATAGGGGACATCACCCAGTATGGCTCACATGTCACCGGTAACAACACTAGACTACCACAGCCAAATGAACATGCTTGGGTACAGGTCTCCATCACAGACACTAACCATGTGTTGTATGACATGTTGCATACATGTCATCTAGACCACATTGGTGGCCCTGTGTATAAGGCACCCAGAGGATTGGCTGATGCATGTCATTCTCACCCTGCTAGTCACTAACGTGGTGTCTGTCGATAGATTGCCTGCTGGCACATGGCAGGTGGCATGATACCAATGTACACACACCCCCTACACATCCAGTCCCTCCATGGACAACAGCCAGGTACACAGTTATGACCACCTGCAGCAATGCACCACAGTATTGACAACATACAGACATTGCCAGCATACTGGCAGACAGGTTCAGTGCAAACTTCACCCCCCTCTCCCCCCCTAAAGGAGAGATAACTATCCCAGCAGAGTGTAGCCTCCCAGACATCTCAAATGTGCAGGTGAAAGCTGCTCTCTCTAAAGCTAAAAACACAGCATCAATGGGACCGGATGGTGTCCCCGGCTGTGTGCTACACGAGCTAAATGAGGAATTAAACCCACACATAAGGCAGCTGTTTAATCTCAGCCTTACCACAGGATACGTGCCCAAGGAGTGGCGTACGGCAACTGTGGTCCCACTTCACAAAGGCGGTGCCTCTACGGACCCTGGTAATTACCGCCCCATAAGCTTAACAAGTCTAGTCTGCAAAGCTATGGAGAGGATCATAATGGAGCTCATAAACAAAAATATAGGGGACTTGCAGACATTGGACCCGACCCAGTTTGGCTTTGTCAAGGGCAGATCATGCCTTTTGAACTTGGTCGACTTCTTCGAAGCAGTCACCAAGGCCATTGATGAGGGAAAGGCAGTCCATACAGCCTACCTTGACCTTGCAAAGGTTTTGACACAATACCCCACTTGGTATTGTAGAAAACTTACCAGCTTAAATGTAAACCCATATGTCACAAGATGGGTTGCAAACTGGCTTAAGGACAGAACCCACAGGTTTAGAGTTGCTGGCGCTATGTCAGACTCCAAGCCGGTCACAAGTGGTGTCCCACAGGGCTCAGTCCTTGGCCCCCTATTGTTCGGCATCTATTTCTCAGAAGTACAGGCCAACATGGGAGGACTTTATTGACAAAGTTTGCAGACGACTGCAAACTGGGCACCATAGTGGAAAGTGCATCGGACACGGATATCCTTCAGAAGGGACTCACGGAAACAGATAACTGGTGCCAGAGCCATGGCCTGAAGTTAAACACCAAAAAATGTATAGTCATACCCTTCGGGAAAAACAAGGTAACCCCAAGCTACCATATAGGTGGCAATCCACTAAGCACAGAAGAGGTTATCAGGGACCTGGGGACCCAGGTTGACAGTGGCCTTTCTTTGACACTCACATTGCTAAAGTGGTTAGAAAGACCTTCTACATTGCCCACCTGATCATGAAGGGATTCACATCCAGATCAAGTGAGGTCATTGTTCCCCTGTACTCTTAACTTATCAGACCAATGATCGAGTACAATTCCCCATTCGGGATGTATCTCACCCGACATCTGCAGCAATTGGAGAGACCCCAAAAGTTCCTCACCAAAAGGATAAAGGGACTCCAAAATCTGTCATATGCTGCCAGATTGAAGAAACTCCAGCTCTATTCAGTTGCATACCGTCTGCTCAGAGGTGACATGTGCCTGACATACAAGGCCATGTCCAACCCGAAATTGATGGACATGCTCCACCTCAAAAAATCCAAATCCATCAAAACCACTAGAGCAAGCGACTTAAACGTTAGCACGGATATAAATAGGACGTGCTGGAGGGATAGATTTATCACTCAGAGACTCCCTATGCTGTGGAATAAAGTCCCGATCCATGTGAGGCAGAGCACCTCGCTGGCTCTGTTCAAGAGAAATCTTGACCTGTGGATGGGAGATTGTAGGTTTATCCCGGGAATCATCTCTGTGTCACTGCTGGACAGAGGCACAACAAACTAATGGGCACAGTATTTTTTCATATAAGGGGTGGCGTAAGCCACAAAAATTTGGGCTAGGCTTATAAATGCCTTAGGGCAGATAGCCTAGTATAAACCTATGAACCTATGAACCTATGTACATGTGCATTACTGAGGATAGCATTGTTTGTGTGTTAGTACACCTGTTGTTGGAAAGTCCATGAATGCCTTCACCACCACCACCACTCCCACTGCCATAGTCAGATGTGGCTGCTGCTGTATTGGACATGGCATTTAGCCTGTTACATGTGCCTTGCAGTACCAGCACAACAGTGTTGTACAAATGGGTCAGTAGGCATGGGAATCCCACTGAGGTCTGCCACGTGTGCATGACTGCATATCTGTAGGGTACACCATTCCGAGGCCACATACTCAAATTACAAAACACCTTGCAATACAGTGGTACAGATATTGTTGTTGTCGCCCATAGGTGTGGCAATGCAAAGCAACACCCCTACTATGCCTGTGGCATCTAAAGAAAGAGGAGAAAATATACTAGATCTCATTATCACAAACATGGGGACAAAATGCTCCACACCGGAAGTATATCCCTCATTGGTGAGATCTGATCATAACCTAATCTCACTGGAAATCCACATCCCGCCCCCACCCCAAACAAAAAAGACCACAGTGAAGAACTTCTCTAAAGCAAACTTCACACTACTCAAGACTGGTGTGGTATCCTTCAAGGCCCCTGAGCCAGTGGAAACCACAACCCAAGCTGCGGAAGCCCTTACAAATGCCTTCTATGAACACCTCCAGGACTGCATGGATCAGGCAATCACAAATAAAACCAAGACTCTTTCCACAAAGGACAAACGTCCAGTCTGGTGGACTCCAGCCATTAACAAACTTTACAATAAGAGGAGAAAGCTATTACATGATAGAACAAAATCCATAAAAGGGAAGTCACCCCTGATCATTATTAGTAAAAAAATACGAGCACTCATAAAATCAACTAAGGCCAATTTTGAGAGAAAAATTGCCATGGATTCAAAGGACAATCATAAGGCCTTTTTCAGCTATGTTAGGAACCTGGGTGGAAACTCCCAGATATGCTCAGAATTAGTCCAAAATGATACAAAAATCACTGAACCCACAGACATTGCCAACATACTGGCAGACAGGTTCAGTGCAAACTTCACCCCCCTCTCCCCCCCTAAAGGAGAGATAACTATGCCAGTGGAGTGTAGCCTCCCAGACATCTCAAATGCGCAGGTGAAAGCTGCTCTCTCTAAAGCTAAAAACACAGCATCAATGGGACCGGATGGTGTCCCTGGCTATGTGCTACATGAGCTAAATGAGGAATTAAACCCGCACATAAGGCAGCTGTTTAATCTCAGCCTTACCACAGGATACGTGCCCAAGGAGTGGTGTACGGCAACTGTGGTCCCACTCCACAAAGGTGGTGCCTCTACCGACCCTGGTAATTACCACCCCATAAGCTTAACAAGTCTAGTCTGCAAAGCTATGGAGAGGATCATAATGGAGCTCATAAACAAAGATATAGGGGACTTGCAGACAATGGACCCGACCCAGTTTGGCTTCGTCAAGGGCAGATCATGCCTTTTGAACTTGGTCGACGTCTTCGAAACAGTCACCAAGGCCATTGATGAGGGAAAGGCAGTCCATACAGCCTACCTTGACCTTGCAAAGGCTTTTGACACAATACCCCACTCGGTATTGTAGAAAAGTTACCAGCTTAAATGTAAACCCATATGTCACAAGATGGGTTGCAAACTGGCTTAAGGACAGAACCCACAGGGTTAGAGTTGCTGGCGCTATGTCAGACTCCAAGCCGTCACAAGTGGTGTCCCACAGGGTCGGTCCTTGGCCCCTATTGTTCAGCATCTACTTCTCAGAAGTACAGGCCAACATGGGAGGACTTTGGCTGACAAAGTTTGCAGATGACTGCAAACTGGGCGCCATAGTGGAAAGTGCATCGGACATGGATATCCTTCAGAAGGGACTCACGGAAACAGATAGCTGGTGCCAGAGCCATGGCCTGAAGTTAAACGCCAAAAATGTATAGTCATACCCTTGGGAAAAACAAGGTAACCCCAAGCTACCATATAGGTGGCAATCCACTAAGCACAGAAGAGGTTATCAGGGACCTGGGGACCCAGGTTGACAGTGGCCTTTCTTTTGACACTCACGTTGCTAAAGTGGTTAGAAAGACCTTCTACATTGCCCACCTGATCATGAAGGATTCACATCCAGATCTAGTGAGGTCATTGTTCCCTGTACTCTTCACTTATCAGACCAATGATCGAGTACAATGCCCCATTCGGGATGTATCTCACCCGACATCTGCAGCAATTGGAGAGACCCCAAAAGTTCCTCACCAAAAGGATAAAGGACTCCAAAATCTGTCATATGCTGCCAGATTGAAGAAACTCCAGCTCTATTCAGTCGCATACCGTCTGCTCAGAGGTGACATGTGCCTGACATACAAGGCCATGTCCAACCCGGAATTAATGGACATGCTCCACCTCAAAAAATCCAAATCCACCAAAACTACTAGAGCAAGTGACTTAAACCTTAGCACGGATATAAATAGGACGTGCTGGAGGGATAGATTTATCACTCAGAGACTCCGTATGCTGTGGAATAAAATCCCGGTCCATGTGAGGCAGAGCACCTCGCTGGCTCTGTTCAAGAGAAATCTTGACCTGTGGATGGAAGATCGTAGGTTTACCCCAGGAATCATCTCTGTGTCACTGCTGGACAGAGGCACAACAAACTAATGGGCACAGTATTTTTTCATATAAGGGGTGGTGTAAGCCACAAAACTTTGGGCTAGGCTTATAAATGCCTTAGGGCAGATAGCCTAGTATAAACCTATGAACCTATGAACCTATGTCCATTACATGCATATCCCTGTGGTACCACTGTTGTGTTATGCAATGGGTTGTTTTGGCATTGTGGCCAATGTGTGATAGTGGGTATGTCAGAGTATCAAGATGGGTTCCAGTGTGTACAATATCCACTGGGGATGTAGGTGCTGTGTACACTCTCTTTACACCATGGTACACCTGGTATATGGCCCATGTACCTTTCTCTGGTGGCCACTGTCACCATCACCCATACAGGTAACAGAAAACAGGATACAGTCCAGTTACATATGTGCTGTTTGCAGCCTACCTGTAACACATTGGACACATGGACTAGTTAGTTAGCAACAATACAACCAGGTCTCTAAGATGTGTGTCTACCTGCTATGTGTGTATATGATGGTATGACATACTATGTGTTCTCCATATACAAACATTACATACCCCATTACCATAGTGTACATGTCTGTGGATGGTCTGCATGTAATATGTGACCTGGTACACACCTCACCCTATAGATGTTATCATGTGTGCAATGACAGCCACATAGTTCAGTAGCACTACATACCTGGGCAGGGGTCTAGACACAGTGTCTCCAAGTAAGGATGTGTGTGTATGTGGATGGGATAACATAAGGGTGCAGATTATACCTATACTAGCAGGCCACGAGTCAGTTTTGCACGGGCAATAACTGTTATACATACCTGTGGCATGTGTGCAACTGTACACCAGATATGTCATGGCCATGGTGTCACCACAGTGACATACCTTTGTGGAATATGACTGCAGACCATCCTCCTGCTGACACATGTACACCTGCAACATAAGTGGATAACAGTATGGGGATAACAATCAGGGTTACCAACAACTGAGATGCATCTTAGCTGCATGGCTACACTACCTGACATGTATGCATTACACATTACCCCTGACTACATTCTACACTGCAGTACATTGCAGCACTCTATTACAGTCACCGTATGCATCAGAACCATATTAGCCTGTCCCTGCATTGATGTTATGGATGACAGGGATGTGGCACAAGTATCATCATATGCACAGTGTATGTGAAAGTCATCTTAGCTGCATGGCTACACTACCTGACATGTATGCATTACACATTACCCCTGACTACATTCTACACTACAGTACATTGCAGCACTTTATTACAGTCACCATGTGTATCAGAACCATATTAGCCTGTCCCTGCATCGATGGTATGAATGACAGGGATGTGGCACTGGTATCGTTATATGCACAGAGTGTGTTGCTGGTGTGCAGAAGCTGAGGGTGATCCAAACATGTGTCACCATGTGTGTGGGTGAGGAGTGTGGCTCTTTGATTGGTGCGTGGTGATGTGGTGTGTGTCTGTATGGGGTCGCCCTAGGTGTGGTTGCACAATGTGTGGGTATGCATGCACACAGTTCTGCCATGTGGCTGCCCTATATGGGTGATGTTGGACAGCTGCAGACCATACCTGGCATGGTGTACAGTTCACTGTCTCTGGCCACAGACTCACTGACTGTGCCTGCCAGGGGTTCCATGGGCACGTGCAGGTACAGACCTTGAGGTGCTACTCTCCCCTGATGATGACATATGTCTGCTGGAACCATGTCCTGCCTAGACTGGCCAGGGTCACATGCATGAGGGCTGCTGTGGTGTGGTGTGGACAGCAGCCACAGTGGTGTGCTGGGGCTGGTACTGCCACTATGGGAGAGGCTAGGCATCCTGGCATTTCCACATTGACTGCCAGCTGCTGGTGTTTCTGGCCTACATCCATGCGGCAGTCGCAACACTCCCACCACATGTTCTAGCACAGATATACCACGGTCGCCGAGGCCCACCATCTCACCCCACTGTCTATCCATGACCTTGGTATATTCACAGAGGGCACCAATGAGTTCATGGAAGTTGCCACTTACAGCTGCAAAAGCAGACCTCTGCAGCCTCAGGTCCTGTCTGGAGTGCATTTCCATATGTGCTTGTGCCTCCATTATGGCCTGAAACATGCTCCTGGTGGTACCAGTTGTGGCGCCTCTGCCAGGGACATGATGACCTGCGGTCCTCCCATGAGCACCATGGTACATCTGCCAATGTGGTGGCCTTCCGGATAGCCAGCTATGCTGACTGTGACCTGACAAAGTTGGCATGGACACCACACTTTCCTGGTCATTGCCACCAACCGCCAACTGTCTCTCTGCTATGGTCACATGTGATGGGGTTTGTAGTGGCACTGTAACTGTGTGCAGGCTTGGGGTGGCTAGGAGGGTGTTGACACATGTTGGCACAGTGTTGGCCTCTGACAACCCCACCTGTGCCTCACCTGTGCCATCATCATCATCAGTGTCTGTAGGGGCACCTACCTCAGTTTGTGTGCAGGAGGGACCCTGACCTACCTCGCCACCTGTGGGGGAAATACATGCACACTTTAATACCTGTACAGCATTGCATAGCAGGACACACACTCAGAGACACTCACACTGACAGCCATCTTACTACCTCACTTTCCCTGGGTTTACAGACAGTCCCACATTCCATTACATATGTTCCCCATCCTGCATGGCACTTGCTAATATACACGCATTACTACTGCCCATGAACATATTATTCCTCTCCATGCTTACACATGTGATCACAACACCTGACCTGTTACTCTATCACCTCCCTGACTTGGCTGGAGTAGGTTGTACATGGCCTCACTGCTGTCATCCCGTATTACCCTGATTATGGGCAGTAAAGGTTTACAAGGCCCTTATATGTTTGGGGCTGCTCCATTCACTATATATGTCACACACCGGAGCCTCATACTGTAGTCTTGCTCAGTCCATGCCACAAGCAACCCATGATGTGCTGTGGTAATTCCCCATTGCATTTGTAGTGCTGCATATGTGGGTAGCTGGTTACCTATCTGCTGCTGGCAATATGATGCATATACCTGGTATGTACTTCACCTCCCAATGCATGGTCCATGCTACAGACCTTGTTATGCTATCAGCTGTCCTGTGTTCACATACCAGACAGGTTGTCCTTGTGTCTCATGTCTCACTCCATGTACATGTACAGCACAATCCCAAGGGGAAGTATTGCCATGTGGTCAATCCCACTATCGCCTGTGCATACATGGACACCCACACACACAGACACACATGTACACACACACATCTGACATGCATTGTCTACACTACACTAGAGTGCACTTACAAACACAATCAACACACACACACACACACACACACACACACACACACACACACACACACACACACAGACACACACACATATACTCCCCCACACTCCTACATGTGGATTTGCACATTTGTACACACAGTCCTCCCATTACCCTTCTTTCAACATGCATTACATATGGTGCTCAACAGCATGCAGTGCAACTATAGTGACTTCATGCTAGCGGCAGTATACATGTGTGTGAGGCATGGGCTGTGTTGGTAGGTGATGGCTCTTCCCTTTGTTACCATTACACCCATGTACAAAGTGTTACTGTGGACCTGTTCCACACCCTGCCTTGTACTGTGCACCATACCTCGCAGGTGTAGAAACCATCGCCGCATATGTAGTACTGTGTCAGTTATGTCAGCTCCACTGCTCACAGCCCCTATGTGTTATAGCAACTCATACCTGGGATGATATGTGAACAGCTATCATTTGTGAATGCCTGATGTCTGTGTTACAGATCACAACATCAGCAGTGCATGTATGACCAGTACAAGACTATTATACTGACAACCAGTGGACTTTACCATGATTGTGAGGGGTGCCCTACACATGTCCCAGACCTCTGCATGGTTGCAAGTCTACTCATGTGCACATCCCTTGGAGTGCACACACACTGCTGTCATAAGTGCTGTGGGGTCAGGGTTACATCTGCCACGTTTACTTAACCTGATTGTGTGCAGCTGCAGCCATGGTGATGTTGATTCACACATTTCCCTACTGTAGGCCGTGTGTCCTGCCATACTTCACATCCCTGTGGACTCATTGCACATTGACATGATGTTAGTTATCTTGCATGTGTCTGTTGGACCCTTCCAATACCCCATCATGGCTTCTGCTGTGATGCAGTGCATTTCACAGCATCAAAACCTGAACGTGTACAGCATGCAGTATGAGTAGGTGTGTTAGATGTGTGCATGGGATATCCCATAGCTATTACATGCCCAGTGTATCATCATGCATGAACACAAGCCATACTCACCATCTACAAGCTGCTGCCATGGTAGTATCCTGGAGGGACCTACATAGGAGTGTGAGAAAGTTGATGTCAGTGGCCACAGCTGGAGCATTCATAAAAGGTGAGTGCAGTATTATGTTACATCAACAGTAGAATTCCACAATATTACAGCTTATACACAACTGTTTATTACTACTACACAGCAGCAGACTATGTATATGACATCTCAGATTTGCATGATGTACCTGTACAGATGCAGATGCATACACAAGAGTGGTGTGCCAATGTGCCCTGGGGCCTTACCTGCATGCTCCTCAGCTGGTGAGCAGGTGGCATCCACCTCTAAAATGTGCCCTGCCAGGTGTTGTTGCTGCAGGTGGGCAGGTGCCACAAGGCTGCTGAGAAGCTCCTCCACACAGGTGAGGGGTGGATGGGTGGATGGCTGGGTTGCCCCCCCATTGTGAGGTGGTTCACCCCATACGGCAGCTGCACACCAATGTACATGGTGAAGCAGGTCAGTGCAATGATGCCGGACCTGCTCATAGCTGTGGTTATGCAGCCAGACATCATTGACCCTGTGGACTAGCTCGTTCCACAGGGCAGTCCTGCCCTGCTGGTCATAGGCTGTCCACCCAAACAGCTGTTCATAGTTCTGTACCAGGTGGTCAATAATAACCTCAGTCTCAGTGGCGCTGTATGCGGGCAGACAACTATGTGCCATGTTCCCTGGAAGACATAAAGATGGAAACAGGTCTGACCCACCCATACAGCAGGGTTACCATAGTTCTTAATACACAGATTTGTCTCCCCCTACCATATTAGCTACAAGAAACCATTCACAGAATGCAATTATTATGTCAGCTGCTTACCTACCATATGGACATATGTTGTATTGTACCTATCTTTGTGCTATGTGTTTGTGCCACACTTTGTGCTATGTGTTTGTAGCCATGCTCCCTGTGGGGACACTTATCTTTGCTGGCCTGTTACAGACTATTTCACCTGCATGCCATTGTCAGTGCCACTATATATATGTGTATAAATATATATCTATGTACATATAAGTGTAGATATATGTTGTACGTTGTTGATATACCTATGTCTATATGAGTGTCTGCGTATCTGTAGACATACACGTCACATTCTCTATCACACAGATATTTATCTATATGTAGGATGCATACAGACATCTGGACCACATTCTGTAACTGTCTTTCATTCACAGCTGCACTGTTCTGCCTTGCTGCAACACAGACAGGTGTCACATGTGAACACAGACTAACATTAGGGTGGTATATATGGTGTGAGATTGCTGGTATGCCTATTATACACCTATGTCATTTGTGCATGCTACATTACACATTAACATGACTGTCCTGAAAGTGGTGTGCTCTGACACCCATGTGTCTATCATGATGGCAGTACTTCCACCACCAGCTATTGTCCACACTAACATAACACACAGATATTATGGCTGACATCTTTTTCATTCATTGCTAATCTGCACAGTTGGTGGGTATGTCCCACTGCCAACACGGACAGACAGTATTGTCCAGAGCAGTTGTTCAGCTGAATGTCATTGCAGGGACAACTACAGATGGCACATATCAAATATTTAACATCATATATCCTATTAATCGATACCACATATTACATTAATCTCTCTCTCTCTCTCTGTCTCTCTCTCTCTCTCTGTCTCTCTCTCTCTCTCTCTCTCTCTCTCTCCCTCTACTAGAGCGATTGAGTTGGTTTGAATGAATTCCAGCATGGCTTTTGTAGGTGATGCACATGATCAGGTGATATGCTCTGCACCAATTAGTGTGCAACAGTTGCTAACTGCGTGCAGCCTGCTGTGCAGTGATTCAGTTAACCACTGTCATGGCAACCCAGTACTATAAATTGCTGACTCATGTGGGCATTGTCCCTTCACCTTTCCAGTATGGAGGACATCCTTCCTGTATGTGGGCAGCAGTGTTACAGACAGCAGGTTGCAGTACCTCTTACAGCAGGACTTGCAGACACAAGCCAACTACACAATCATAAGAGGTTCCAGATCTACAGACAGAGTGAGTAGTGTTGTTATGTGAATTGTATATTGCTAGTCTCGCAGTGTTTGCGTGTACATAGTAGTTTAGGATGGAATGCAGTCTGTCAGCATAGCTCTCAACTGTGTGCCTATCCACATGATGGTCGGTGGATTGTCTGTTTGCTTTTGCCTGTGCACCACACAGGTCTTGTCCTAGATATATCCCCAGCAATCTGTCTGTTGTGTGCTATCAGTACATGGCTACATCTATTTGTGTTCCCGATGTCTTATTCCTGTATAATGGTATGTTGCAACAAATCCTATAATGCCAGCAATTTCCAGGGTGTGTAACAGCAATATTGCGAGTATGACCCTGTTTTCCTGCCTCTGTCCTCCACATATATGGCTGGCTTTTTCCTGCTGTGATATGGTTAGGGGTTGTTCAGTAATGGCCTATCATTATTTACTGCTAGCATGGACTCCCATAACATTTTTTGGTTCGGGTCCATGCATGTGAGAGATACATAGACATTACCACAGGTAATAAATTTCCCCTAGGCCTTGACTACAGGGTGTAACTGGAGGCTGCTGAACTACATCTGTTATTGTTTATTGTTACTTATCTTGATGGCAAATCCTTTGTCTACAGTTGTACGAATCGAAGGGCTTGGCCTGGACAGCATAGTATGTTATATATCCACACTGTCTGCATCTACTGTTTTGTGTGGGCATTGCATTCCTCACGGATTAAATAAGTCAAATTATATGGGCTGTAAGTAATGGCATACATTATTGTATAATACACAAATAAAGGTTGTCTGTGTATACATACTCATGTGTCATCTCATGTCCTTTGAATTGTGAGTGGGTATGTGTGTGATGTAAGTATTCCCTTTGTGGGAATGGCTGCCACACTACACGTGTCACAGGTACTAGTTACAGGGCTTGTGGCTAAGGGATATACTTTGCACCAAGTACGTCCACACTACTTCTACATATGTATGGCTACTAATACCTTTTGTCTGTGTATATGTGTATGAACCTATATATCTCATATATCTTAGCTATCTATCTATCTATATGTATATATATATATATATATATATATATATATATATATATATATATATATATATATATATATATATATATATATATATATACATATGTGTGTGTGTGTGTGTGTGTATACCTGAACATAATTGTCAATGTATAGATGTGTGTGCATATCTGTACCGTTGTAGTCTACCCCATCCACATTGTACATTCCCTACGGCAGACTGACCTTTCTGCATGATAAATTACAGATATTGCCCTGACATGTACAGGTGGACCATTGTAGCTGTGTTATTGAGGGTCCTGACGCCATGTACTGCATGTGCTGGATAGTGGATTGCACAGCATATCCGTTAGGGCCGGGGGGGGTTACATAGCAGTAATTACCAGGTGTCCCTCATTCATGCCTCCACCCCCATTAACTGTGCTTAAGGTCTGTTATGTTATACCGAGTGGATCAAGAGTTTGTTCACATGTGGAAATGCTATACACATGTCTATATATATATATATATATATATATATATATATATATATATGCATAATTATATATGTGAAACCCCCGTATATAGAGAGATGTGTATGTCTATATATACATATATATATATATATATATATATATATATATATATATATATATATACACTGAACATATTTATCTGTCTAGGTGCGAGTGCTGTTATATGATTATTTGTGAGTCATATATACACATATATACACCTATAGCTGTCTATCTGTCTACTTTTACAGATATATATCTGTCCATATGTCCATGTATGTTAGGCTTATATGTTTGGCCTGTACCTCATTCTCTTGGCAATTGACTTGGATGGTCTTAGAATTGAAGTCAGTCACTCGTGCTGACACATTCGTGTTTCAGACTTTTCATTTCCTTCAAAATACTGCTTATCTATGCTTACTACTGCTTATTTGTGCTTACACTTGCTTACTAGTGCCTTATTCATTATGAACTGACACTTCACATGTGCATTTAATGCAGTACTCCTGTTCAAGTATAAATGTTATTTAATAGGTTATACAGCAAAACAATGTTGATATACAGATTTCACACGGAAAATAGAATGCGCTGCAATGGGACTCAAACCGGAAATGCATGCGCATTAGGCAGATGCTCTGCCCAATACACTATTGCTGTTCTGCTTCATTTGCATATTTCTACCTTAATGTCATACTCATGCTCCCTTTCCCCGACCCCCGAGCTCCACGTGCACAGCATCCATCCATTCTCCAGTTGCTAGCCCTGCCATACCACACCTCCACACATTTCCCTCTCTGCATATCTCGGTACTCCTCCATTATACTGTCTCAACCCAACCTTCTGCAGGCTCTTCATCCGTTTAGTCCACGTATGTTTGAGCCTTCCCTTAATCCTCCTCAGATACTGGTGGAAACATCTTTGTGACCCACAAAGCTTGGTTCATCCCACCAGGGACGGACCTGTTGTGTCACGAGTAGATTTGCTGGTCTACAATGTTTCTC
The DNA here is from genome assembly GCF_019279795.1 of Protopterus annectens. Taxonomy (NCBI): domain Eukaryota; kingdom Metazoa; phylum Chordata; order Ceratodontiformes; family Protopteridae; genus Protopterus; species Protopterus annectens. The sequence goes on along the minus strand of NC_056740.1, from coordinate 122,482,097 downwards.
TCACTGGTAGCATCCTGCCAGGGGTTTGAGAAGCAGCAGTTTGCTCATACACTGGACCAGCCTCATCTCCTGGTTCTGCAGATGAAGCACACCCCCACGGTGTGCCCCGTTTTTCATTCCTCTCTTCAGTATTATGCAAGACTACTGTTCTCATAGTATGTATGGACAGGCACTGTTCATTGATACTCATGGACTGCTCAGAATACCGTGATTGAGCAATGTACACATATTTGCTGGTATTAATCTACATACTTACATACATTTCCTATACTGTTGACTGCACTGAATGACATGGTTGTGATAACAACAGCTGATTGTATATCTGCCATGCCTTCATGGTAACTCACTTGGACTATAGTATGCAGGGTGGAGGGGGTGGAATCTGGGAGTGCTGATTATTTTGTTACTGGGCACAGTGAGAGCTGTTGGCTACAGAGTGCCTAAGGTACTGTGGAGGAAGTGTAGGTGGGTATGCACTGGTGTGCATGAGGCTTAGACTTGCTGTCCTCCGGTTATGGCATCTTACACTGGGTTGGCCTCCACATTGCTTAACCAGTGTGGGCATTACTTACCACTGCCCAAACAGGCGTAACCCCACTAGCTGCCGCATACCCCCATGCTACTTCATGTATTTAGTTCACATTTGATGTCCGGGACAATCCAACTGAATGCTTCCACATTTTTAGCAGTGGCCCGGGGAGTGGAGCTCCACAGTACACCCCAGCTACACATTGCACGTACTATTGAGGTGTACACATTCATAGAGACTAACAGACTTACCATAGCCACGTACCACATCCTTCATGCTTAGTTCACATTAACATGTCGGTATTATACATGCTTAAATCAGTTGTACATGTCAGGTATGACTGTTGACAATGGTCAGTTTAAGGTGAAGTGGGATTCCAGTTTAACAGTTCTGGATAGGTTACACTCAGGTATTCGGGTTAGGTTTAGTTATGCATACCTGCATGGTAGAGTAGAAGTGAATAGTGAAGGAGTAGGTAGGTAGGTAGAGGGGAGGACATTTTAACTGTATTGTAGGCTGTTGGACTGATTGGTGGGGGAGCAGTAGTGCAGGTTTGCAGGATGTTGGGGTTTGTATGCGAGGCAGGACAGGAGGTGTCGGTGTAACTAGTTGGTGTAGGGGTATAGAGTGTTAGTTGGAGAGTGGACTTTGCCAGGTGGTGAGCAGGTGGTGATCCAAGTGTGCTTGAGGTTTCCCTTCATGTGTTATTTACATGAGTTGTGTTGGGATAGCTGTGGTAATACACATGGGTTGGGGGTTCCAGATTCTGCCAATATAGTTGTGAATAGGGTGTCACCTACTTCTGACTGTGAACATTACTAGTAATGAAACAGGAGTCAATAGGTAAGTGGTGTTAATGGGACACACAGAGGGGCTGATAGTAGGGGACATGTCTAGGGATGTGCAGGAAGGCTGATGAGAAGGTCCATAGCTGGCCATTTCTTCTACAGTGACAGCTGTGTATATATCCTGCATTTGGGGGAAGGTTTGTACACTCACCCTGCTGGGTGGGGTTGAGGACAACAATAATACCTTGTGATGCCAATTAGTTGGGTTTACATGCCTACAGTGGGGTGTTGTGACCATGTGTTCTTTGCTGTCATTTAGTGGGTTTGAAATAACACATTTGGTTATACCATCCTTTGCCATGCAAACTAGACTTTTCTGCAGTGGGACACGTACCGGGCATGGCTGCTCGTTAGGTGGTGGCTCCGCCCAATGCACACTACTGCTTACATACCTGGGGCAGTCCTCATTGAACCACTCCAGTCAACACCTGCACACCTAGGTCCATAATTTCATACCCATAGTTCCCCCACCCACACTTCCTCTACAGCACTCTTCCTTACTCCAGGTGCAGGTCGGGTCTAAACACACCACTACACACTGCCCATTTTCCACTTCTCGGGACCCATCACATACATTGTCTCGCCCCATGGATCATCAGGCTTCCCCAACCTTGTAGTCCAAGAACATGCATGCCCTGCTGTAGGATATCTGTGTAATGCCTGGAAACCCAAATATCCATAAAATTTTTGGGTTGTCCCGCAAGGGACATTCTTGTCTTTGTTTCAAGATTAGACTTGGCGGGTCTCTCCCACTGGTAGTATCCTGCCTGTAGTCTGGGAAGCAGCGGTTTGTTTACTTTTATTGTGTGCTTGTATGTTTCACCTGTCTAGCTGGGGGGGGGGGGTTAATGTTACGTGTTACACGTTTGTTGACTGGGTCCCTCAACCCCATTGGCATGGCCTGTGAACATATGTAATTCTTAATTGCTGTATCATATCCTAGTTATATATATGTGTATATTTACACACACACACACACACACACACACACACACACACACACACACACACACACACACACACACACATATATATATATATATATATATAGATACACACACACACACACACACACACACACACACACACACATATATATATATATATATATATATATATCTCTGTATATGTATGCTTATATATATATATATATATATATATATATCTGTCTATGTATGTATACATTTGTACTACAGAGAGGGAGAGGTATATCTCCATGTAGTTATGGGTATACATACACACACATACCTCTACATATTTAGCTACATATCCTGTAATGTTGCCTGTTATTGCTGGGTACTGTGATTCGTGTGCATACCAGCCAACCTTGTGTGCCATGTATGCTTTGCAATACCTACAACTAAATCCATTAGTGTACACAGAGTCACACATGAAATATATTGTTAGTACCAGGTAATCATTCGTCCCATGCGGGACAGCCCGAACATTGAGTATACCGCTTTCATCTACACCCAGAGTTACATAGGTACCCATGGCTTTGTGCATGGACTATGGCGTGTGCCAGACCTAGGATACTTGGGTTGAAACAACATAAGGGATGGGTCCTGGGGGGTGGTGTGTGGAGAGAGAGCAATGTGTGGTGGTGTGGTAGCTATGGGCCAGTAACCAGGGTTGAGATGGTGGCTGCGTGTGTGTGCAGCTGGTGGGGGGAAGTGGAACTGTGAGTAATGAATGTATGGGTTGGGGATGGCCTGGTTTGATGGGCCTATACTACTCGGGCCACCTAGTGGGTGGGGGAGAGGGGGATGTGACATCAACATGTGGAACATGACCGAGGGCTAATTTAAATCCCTATTTCAATGACACTCGTACATTACATTGAGCTTGGTAGTGTATTGCAGGGCGGACGTGTTTGTCTGGATGGGGGGTATGCCAATTCGTATGTGACGTATATTGTCTGGGGCCTGTCAAGGCCTTTCACGGTGCATGTGGACATATATGTGGCTGTTAATCTACCATTGCTATCTATAGATATCTGGCCATATATACCTCTCTGGGTGTACATATCTGCTTACATATTCTAACTATGTCCGTATATACCTATGGGGACATTTATCTGCGTACATATGTGTAACTTGCTGTGTATATGTGGACGTATGGATGTTGACATATATATGTGTAGTTGCCGGCATTTGCATGTATATCTGTTCATATATTTGTATCAATATATATATATATATATATATATATATATATATATATATATATGAGTATTTATATATATGTGTATATGTATATATATATATATATATATATATATATATATATATATATATATATATATATATATACACATATGACTACATCTATAGATATGTTGTATCCATTTAAATAGTCATATATTTGCACACAAATGCCTATCTAGCTGTAGGTATGCATTCTCTGTGCTGTTGCATGACTGGGCTGGGGTTATGTTTCTGACAATATATGATTTATGCATATCTGGCATGGCTTAGTGATAAATCATTCTTTGTATGTTGTGCATGGTCCTGGATTCTGGACTTGCAGAAGCTGTTTGTTTTGTTGCTGGGAAGAACACCGGCCATTGTATACAGTGTGTTTAATGCACTTTATAGCAGTTGTAAGCGGGTTTGCTCAGAGGTTAGCACTGCTAACTTCTGGTCACAGTGTCTTACACCCAGTTAGCTTCTCATTTCCTTAATGTGTGCCGGCCATGCTTAACCCCATGCAAACACACTGGCACATGCTTACTAGTGCTTACATATGCTTACTACTGCTTATCTGTGCTTACGCCTGCTTACTGCTGCCTTATTCATTATGATACTGACTCTTCGCATGTGCATTTCTTGCAATACTCCTGTTCATAAAAATGTGTGTTATTTAGTGGGTTTCGCATTACAAATTTTGCTTCTACCATGCTTTGCCATGTAAAATAAACTGTGCTGCTCTGGGACTCGAACTGGGAATTCCTGCTCATTAGGCGAACGCTCTGCCCACTACACTATAGCAGACATGCTTCATTTGCATATATCATCCTTGTTATCTGCTTCAGCCTTTTAGGCTGCTTTCACCGTGGCTAATCATTGGGCATACCCGCGCACCTACGGTTAGCTGTACTTAGAGCTTTAGACAACAATACAGGGGTTTCTTCTTTTCATCTTTATTTCTTGATGCTGTTGTACGCATGGGGGACTGTTGGTGGGGATATGTAGATAGCTATGAGTGGTATCGCTTATTTATTTCCACTTTATGCTGTTCAACATTGCAGGGGCATGTTTATTCTGTGGGCTCTGCTCTCAGACACACCCTCTGCACTCGTACACGCTCCATGTAAGCCTGGGGACTCGGGCGGCATGCCTTCATTACTATGCATGGCGTACTGCCGTCCTGCTCCTAAGCGGCCACTTCCATACAGGACAAGACTAGTCCTGCATGGAAATTAGTAAATCTGGGAGTCTGTTTTGATACTGTGGATTGGTTTTACCACATCTATCTAAGTATTTTTGATGATGTCTTTCCTATTTTGCTTTCTTCTAATAGTACTTTTTCTTGTCTTAATTGTTTATAGTTTTCTCTATTTGATGCTTCCAGGGTGGCAATTTGTTTCTCCCTCTCCTTTCCTTATTGTTCAATGCTTTCATAGTAAGACTTTATCTGTAATCAGTTTAGCTGTATAGTAATGTAGCCTATTTATTTCTGTTATATCAAAAGGATTTCTCTTAATAGTCATAATTACATGTTCCTCTGTTTTACTAAAAGTCTAACATATTTACATTCTGTATTCTTTTTCTTTCATCAATCTTAATATGTCTATCCAGCTGTATGAAATCAAGCAGCTCTTCCCTTAGATCATTTTCTTCTAGACTGATAACACCTTCTTTGCTCCCAATTTCCTGTGAGTATTTTACAGAAAGTTCCAGAACATCTTCATGTGGCATGTCCTCTTCAGATGCACCCTGCTTCATCTGCTACTCCTTCATATGGGAACTCATTGGCCCATCACTTCACAACATTACCTGCATCAGAGTTGCCACAGTTTCCTTCTCCTTCCCTTGTTGTGCAACTTCCACTGAACTTTTCTACTGGACTCCTACAAAAGGCTCCAGAGCATCACTATGTGGCAGTTCTTCAGATGCCTTTGTGATGCCCGTGCCCTGGCCCAGCAATCAAGGTGCCTCAATTCTCACTACTAACACCAGTGAAGGGCATCTCAAATAGGAGGAAAGGATAACAAATACACACAGTAAAGTGCAGTTTCCCTTATGAGCACACAGAGATCACAGTCAATCCAGGGCTGGTTGTTCCCTTACTCTCCAGGTCCCCAATAAGACTTCCCACTGGCACATCTATATAGTTCAGATCTCAGCCTAGTGAGCAAGCTAAAACCTCCAGCACCCGCTCTGTCCAATCATTGCTTTGTGTCCCTGCCCAAGTAGCTGACATACAAACACACACACACACACACACACACACACACACACACACACACACACACACACACACACACACACACACACACACACACACACACACTTTGAGAAGAGTTTATACAACTACAAAGACACTCCTGGGGAAGGCTGGCACAGGAGCTCCAGCTGTGCCTCCTTTTCCCAGACTATATGGTAGTACCAGCTGCCACCACCCACTAATATTTATCAGCTACTCAAAGGCCCTTAAAAGGCTGTCCAATTATTACTGTTCAGTATTATTATCCAATTGGTAGTATAGCCCAGGGCTAAAGCTATTAGAGTGGTTTTGTACAATTTTACCAAAGGCATGCAAGTACTCCACAGAGCTTAAATTATCTCCACAAAAACAGCCACAGTTAAAAGGGTTTTAAAAATATTTAATAACAAATAGTCAAAATACAAGACAATACTTTTTACTACACAGTGCTAGTCAAGAGTGCAGAGATCACAGAGAAATACTTAAAATAATTCAGTAGTGCAGGTCTGACAACACAGAAAATACTTAGTCTAATCTTTCTAGTTTCTAGCTATTTCTAAGAGAAAACACAAGTCTAAGATAACTTACATATAGAGCAAGGCAGTGCTGGTGAGTTGGGTGGTCTAGACAAAAATGCTTAATGCTCTCTGATTCTCTCAGTTTTTAAAATCACATTCCTGGTTCACATTATATCATTTTTCACACTTCCCTGGGTTCCCAGGCTAACAGAAACTACATTTACATTCTTCACCTCTGGGCAGAAACCAGAGCAATAAAGGACATTTATGCATCAAATTCTGGTCATTAACTCTGGCCTTAAAACAATAGGCAGGATGCCTCACTCTAAACTTCCTGGTTCGGAGTTTTAACATCAAAGGGTCATAACATGCTTTACTTGGTCAGTAGAGTGCACTGTTACATTATTTTCCAGTTCCACATGCAACACTATTTTTACCATTTAAGACAACAAGCCTGAAGTTTATATTAATATTTAGAGATGACAGAATTATCTCCAAAATTCTATCTGGTTAGGCTAGCAGCCTTCACTTATCTTCACCCAGTATTCACAGCCTTCCACTCCACCTGTTTTTCCTTAATCTGCACTCATTGTTCCATCATACTGTGGCATTACCTGTGTTGGATCTGTAATAATAATCCATAAATTCAGTCTCTATTTCTTCAACTTTTTCCTTACTAATTCTCCTCCTCCTTTTGCTTTCTTATTTTTTCCATTGTTAAATTTTACATATCAGAGTGCTTTTACCTGTATTTCTTCTCAAACATCTTGGGTGCTGCTCTTTATATTGATTAGTTTTGTTTTCTCTTCTGAATAAATATTATACCATACCAGATCTCTTTTTCTTTCTCCATATCCACACTTCATAAGATACCTTCCACTCTGTTTACTGCTCCTTAATCTTTGGACTCATTCTACCATCATGCTGCCACATTACCTGTACTGGATTTTCTACACTAAATCCTTCACTTCACAGATAATCCATGACTTCTGTTTCTTTGCTTTCTGTCTTACTAATCCTCTGTTGTACATTTTTTCTTCACTTTCTTATTTTTGTATTGTGAAATTTTCCATATCGGGTGCCTTTGCCTGTATTTTTCTTCAAATATCCTTGGAGCTGCCTTTTTGTATTGATTAGTTTGTTTTTCTACTTTGCATAAATATTGCACCATATCTGATCTCTTTTTCTTTCCCATGTCCAAGTTTCTTTTTTATACCTTTCAAAAATCACTGGGTTTTGTTCTTTATATTTTTACACTTCTGTTGTTGCTTCTTTTCCGGGCAGACCAAAGTTTCTTTGTCTTTGTAATGGTTTTCATAGATCATAGTGTATTAATGAACACACATTTTCTTTTGAAGCATTTGAACATTTTTTCTTGTGGAAATATTTTTCTTCCCTCTAATTTCTCTCTTAATCATTTTTAATATCTACTATCTAAACATCCTGGACTTCTTGTATAATAGTACCAATGCATATATTTTTCCTTATTCTTAATAGTCCACTTTGACATCCTATGACAATTTTTTGGCCTATCAGGTTTTGTTATTTTTGTGGACCACTACTTCTTTCTATAACAAGGGGGCATCTTCTTCCTGAGCCTGACCTAACTCCATTGTAGGAATGTTTCCATATCTTAAGAATTCTACACTACCATTTCTCCAATCCTTGCACCAGTAAGTACACCAGGATTGGGCATTTATTTTTATCCTGGGACCTTTGCACCGATCTGCCTTTTTTATTTTTTTACCATACTTCTCTCCATGATATATGCTATATAAAAATACAGTCTACGTATCAGTGTTGTCTTGGTGAGAATTTTTGGAAACACAGTCCACCACATGAAGGTATTCACCAAGACTTGAGAATGGATTCAGTTCCAGGAATACTACCCTCCATTTGGACTCCACTCATTCTTTCCTTAAGTGTACAAACCAATGACAGAGATGAAATGAGTCTGTTTCTGGAGACTGGGTTAGCTAGAATCTTCTGTGAGTGCAGAGATCAGAGTTGTAGACAGAATAAGTAAGTTCCCAGAGAAAGGGTTGCTACATTTGTAGACTATCTATCTCTGATTTCATTTTGAACAAAGTTTCAGTCAGCAGTGCAATGCATTTGAGATGAGAGTATTTGTCTCATTATTTCAGTGAAGCTTTGAGATATTTCAATTTCTTACTAAGTTCCATTCTCATAGGTAAACTTTTCTGTAGTATTTAACATTGCCACATAAATGTATCACTAAACTTGAACACAGATTACTCCTACTTTTTAAACAGTTAACTGTAGTCACTTCATAATTATTTTTTCATGGAGGCTAGTATAGTCTTGTGTGGGCATGCATAGTTTAAAGTGGGTTGCTTTATGGTATAAGGTTTACTTATAGCCTGGATTCAGGTAGTTTCTTGCACTGATGGAGGAAGCGTCACCTTTTTTTTAAATGATGCAGGAACCTGTTGATCAAGGAACAACAGTATATATATATATATATATATATATATATATATATATATATATATATATATATAAAAAACACTGATGTATGCAGGATTTGTATACTTTTAAGTGTGCATATAAAAGGGATAGTTCATGACTACTTCTCTATGCAAAGAAGCTGGTTTCATTCATATGTGGTGTTTTAACTTCCTTTTGTTTTAAGTATTGTATGTAAATGGACTTATGGCTGCAGACCCTGCTTCCTTCCTTTACTACCTGTATTTTCCTTCATAGTTCTAATGAAGTGTTTAAAAAGCCATAATAAAAATGTTCACAGAAGTACCATCTGTAATCCCAAAGACAACGGGCCCCATTTCTGAAATTGCGTGGAGCTTTGGTAAGTTCAAGTGCTTCCTGAAGACGTGTCAAACAGTATGAATGCATAAGCTGTAAGCATCAAACTCAGGTTATTAAAATGTACGTCTTTTTTACCTCACTGCCTTATCCTACCATAGAAAGTTCCAAAGTATAATTATAAGATTTTATTTATTATTTTGGAGGTGAGATAAAGATATCCTTGGACTGGTTACTATTTTATCAACTAATCATTTAACTCTGTACTGTTGATAGCTTTTTGTTAGGCTTCCTACTTATAAAGAGTAATAGCATATAGTAATCTATAGTATCCTACCAATAACTTGTTTCTGTGAGTAATTAAATTCTCTGTTTATGTTTCAGTATGATTGTATGTCCAGTATCCAAGTCTTACTCCACTGACATTTTGATTCATTCCTTAGTGGTGTGATTGCAATATTCAGTATATTGTTAATAACAGTTTATATTCCACAGTGACAGCACTAAACTATATAATCTCTGCAATATGAGGAAATCTTTCTCCTAAGAAGTATGCAACATAGAAACATGCTTAGCTGCACGCAAACACGTTTATTACACCAACTTCTTTGTGATTTTAAAAGGATGAGTCAGAGATTCTGTCTATAGCAGTACAGTAATACAATGACAGAAAAAAGTATAGTTATTATGATAATTTTGGTATGTACATTCCGAGTAGCTCATACCTCAGCAGAAAAAAAGTTTTACATCTTGAAATTATACTTCTCCACTCAACATGTTGACTCATAGGACTGGGAAGTTTTTAAAGAATTTAAATAAACCATTAATTTAACATTTTATTATTTAATGCTGAGTATGGAAAGGCAGATGCACATGCAGGCCAGCAGTAATGAAAAATAATGCATTTCATTCTCTTACATAGTTACTTGTTTAACTGAGTATGTCTGTGAACACGTTTCATTCTAATTATAGCTGATGTATTGTTTTACCTTTTCCATATAGCAGATAAGGAGGAAATAGTTATAACTGAGAATACAATCATAAACTCAGAATGAGAGATTTCCTAACTTACTTCATGCTGACTGTAAGAATTAAGCAGCCAGAAAAGATATTACAATGAAGGACGTAAAATATTCTAAGGTTTTATAGAAAATCTGATTGCATAATTCAGCATTTAACTCTCTTTGTACTGGCAATATGAAAGAGATAAAGAGACAGAAAGAAGAGAACTGTCTACTTATCTATTCATTCCTTGTAATGTTAGTTCAGATGTTGATCCAACTTAGACAATTTCATTTGCTAGTCCTATATCACTGATTCATTTCTGTGCTATCTATGCTTTACTGTATTCAGGGGAGTGTTAAAAACAAAGATAAACATACCTAGGTACAGGGATAAGAAGAGGCACCATGAAGCCCAGTGCTGCTTAGTGTTGTTAGCTTGCCTGTCAGTTATATGAAAGATTCCCACTCGCATGGATGAGGAGAGGCACCATGAGGCCAAGCTCTGCTAAGTGTTGTTAGCCTGCCTGTCAGTTATATGAAAGATTCACACATGCAGGAATGAAGAGAGGCACCATGGGGCCCAGCACTGCTAAATGCCTACATGTCAGTGATATGTAAGAATTAGAGATTCATGTTGAGAATGCCAGAACTGATTTGCCAGGTTAAGGAGAGAAGCAGAATTCACTTTCAAAGGCAGGAGAAAGGGTAATGATTGAACATATAATAGACTGGCACAAGATTTATTAGAGACCAGCATATCACATTGTGTCACCTGCAAAAATCCCCTGTTTATAAGGGAGGCAAAGGGGTACAGGAAAAGAAGGAATGCCACACCCCTTAGAAATCAAAAGGAATGACAAGAGGGGGGACAAGGATGAAAATGTGGCAGTAAAGGAACAGGAAGTCACAAATGTCAATGCCTTTTGGTGGGGGACACATGAGAGAGGGAGATAGGAGGTAGTATTAGATTTGGAACAGCAAGCAATGGAAAAGTGAAGCCAAAAGTTCTCATAAGGACCAGAAGAAAAAGTCTCAGATGCAGCAGGAAAATGCAACAACAGAGAGAGAGAGAGAGAGAGAGAGAGAGAGAGAGAGAGAGATGAGATACTTATCCAGGATGTCTAAAACAGATGGCAAAATGGGTCATTTACAGAGAGCAGGAAAATTCCAGCAGATTTACAGGCTTGAGGTAGAGGGACAAAGTGAAAGAGAGGAAGAGAAAGCAAGAGTAAGAGGTTCACAACAAACAAATGGGGATCTCGAATCAGACTGTAGTGATCTATGTGAAACTACAAAATAAGGAAAGAGCAAAGCAATATATAAAAGATTTTTCCTTACATTTCTATTACATGTTGGGATTGTTGATAAAAGATATGGTTTGCAGCCAAAACACTTTTGTTGCAGGGACATGTATTCATTCAAGAAAGCAATCAAATTAATACTTGGACTTGGGGTATCAAAAAAGGAGCTTTTAAATAAAAATGCAATAATATTTGATTAAAGGAAATATGATGCGGAGGTCAGGATGCTCTATAAGAAAAAAAAAATATCCAAATCTGAAGGATGGCTGCTAGAAGTGAACAATGCCAGATGTTCAAGTGTTTGGGAGAAAATAATAATGAATGCAAAGCAAAGGGTGAGAAATAGGTGGGGAGTAAGGCACTGAGCTAAGAGAAGGAAATGGATAAAGGTATGGAAGCTTTTGAGTAAACAGAGCAACAGAAATGGCAGATTAAGGATTTAGAGGGAATATAGAACACAAGAGAAAGAAGTCTAGAAACATAAACAGAGCAAGGAGGAAAAAGGTAGAGAAAGGTGGCATACAATTCACAGTGCACAAAAGCAGCACTAAGGAAAAAGGCAAGTGAAAGAAATGTATTAAGGAATAGAGAGAACAAAGATAGGAGGAAGCAGAAAGGGTTGGAAACAGTGAATGGTGGAAAACACAGGTGTCTTAAAGGGCAGAGAGGGAAAGAGAAGTAAAAGACAAAGAATATGTATTGGGGTCAAAGAGGGAAAGAGAAGTAAAGACAAAAGAAAATGTATTGGGATTGATAATAAAAGCAAAAACTAAAGACTTGAACTAGATGATAAGGTTAAACCAAGAAGTCTGGGGTTAAACCATGGGCAAAATAGTTCATGTTACTGTTTAATGACACACCTCTGCATTGTTTTTACAAACAAATAGCTCAGTACCTATAGACAGAAACCACAATTCACTAAAGTTCTTCTAGCTTTCATTTGAAATTGTTACATAGATAATTCATTTCTTCACCTAGGAGAAAAGCTTGTCAAACACATGGTAACAATTCCTCTAATATAGCCTATAAACATACCACCCAGTTAACAAAGCTCCTTGCCAGCTCTAGAGATGTCTAACCCTCTCCTTCAGGAATATACCATTTTCTTGCAGGAGTAATAATTTTGTACACTGGCTACAGCTAGGTACATCCCTGTATCCATGGATTCCTCCATACTTAATTATGGAAAACTGCTATGCTTTTCTTCATAGATATAATCTGTCTTAAAGGCAACTCCATTTCTGGTGTAAAAATCTTCAACATGTGCTCCAGGTGCACCCACTACGTTACATGATTCCCCAGTGTAGAACCTCTAGTTCACCTCCACCAATGTCTTCCTGAGGTTTCAAAACTACTGCTGTAAACTAGGAGATGTAACTCACAGATTTTATTAAAAAAAGAGATACGCAAACTACATATGCTATTTCCCAGAAGCGTCAGTGGGCAGATTTGTGTTTCTTATCTTGAATGTTGTAAATGTGTGTTGCAAAACTATTTTGTAACTCTTACTATATTATTTCTATCATTACAATGTAGCTGAAAAAAATGTCAAAGTATATGCTATTATTTATTTATTTATCTTACATTTCTTTACTGGGAAGTCCGACTGGACACATGTTCTTTTTCAGTAGAGGCCCGGGGAGAAAAGCTCCACATTGAAACATACAGAAATGCAATATATAAGTAGAAAATATAGGGCACAGAAGTTAAAATACTACCTAGATACAGTTTGGATAAGCAGTTATACATACAGACTAGTTAAAGAATATCACAGTTTAGCTAATACACAGTAATTCTTAGCCTAATCGATAGAATCAGAAGATTAACAACAAGTAGACAGACATTGCATCATTAAACCTTTCTGTATAAGAAAATAGACCAATATGACAATTACACAAATTCTGAATACAGTTTACTAAGAAATTGAATTGTCAAGTCTTAATATGCCATCAGCTCTACAATGTTATAGTACTACTGAGTGTTGGTGCATAGAGAGAAATAGTCATCTGAATAGACAGAGGGGATAGATTTGTCAGTAAGTAAAACAAAGTAGAGCATAGTCAGAGGGAGAGGTTAGTCTGATGCAGAGCAAGGACACAGCCATGCATTGAATAAGTGGCTTTTTAGTATTGTTTTAAACTGGCCTAGTGATGTAACCATTGTAATGCTTTCTGGTAGTGCATTCCAGATTTTACCTATATAATTTGAGAAGAGGGAATCTCCAACTTAGTTTTTGGTTATATTGATTTTTATATGATGTTTGTTAGTGGACCGTAGGGTTCTGTTAGTGGCATATGGTTGAAGAAATACTTATAGGGCAAGTGTTTCCTCAGGTTCATATAGTATTTTATGGGCCATGGTTAATTGGATGTAGTGAAGGAGGATCGGAAGGTTTCTCTTAAGAAAAAAGAATCGGTAAGACTACACCACAGGTGGAAGTTGTATGCAGCTTAGTAGTCTGCAATGGTGGCTTTTATTCTTTTTTACATTTGCATCCCCCTTTACTCTTTGTTTGCTGCACACTATGTAGCAAAAGATAAAAGTAGCTTGAGACTTTGCACTTTTGTTTGGTGTTTAATTAGTGAAGAAAAATTATTGATGGGTAGGGACTGAAGGCTATGACTCTACTGAGAGGGGCTCAATACCATAGCATAACAAAACAGATAAGTTAAGTAAAATGTACCACCAGTGAAACTGATGAAAATGGTGAGGGTGGCTAAGAGGAAGAAGGCTTGCAGCTGTGGCCCCTGTGGTATGTGCTCTAGCTGACTGTAACAAATTTTAACAAGGCATAACAGTAATCATAAAACAGGCACCTACACTGCCCATAAGTGGCAACAGCAGAGTTTCTATAGTTAAAGCTGGGGTGCAGTCTTTATTTATTTATTTATGATTTATGGTTAGAGTTTCCTTTACTTTTAGCTGGAGTGAGAGGAGTCCTTGCTTGCCCAAGTAGAGGGGTGGGGGGAGACCCAAGGTGACCAGGTGCTCAGTGCCATTAAAACTTACAAATAAGACAAAATGAAGGCATATAAGACTAAAAGCAACACAATAAGGATATCAAAATAAGCATTGATATCATAAATATTGCACAGAAAGCAGAGTGAGTTAACATAGCCCATTAAAACTTATGAAAAACAAATACATTGTGACTCTACAATCAAACTTATTTACCAGCAGTCAGTGTAACTAGTTAGAATATCCTATTACCAAACAATATTGAAACAATGCAGCAGTTTCACCAGTGTACCATAAATATCATTCAGCACTTTACAATGTATTTTAACTTACAAAAACACTGTATTTGTAACTTAAACAAACAGGGTATCACTTCCTCAGCATTATGATTTTGAGGAGCCTTGAATTAGGTTTAGTGAAAATGAGAGCCAGCAAAGCAAAAAAAAAACTAAGCTTGTAATATCCAAGTATAAACTATACTGGTAAAAGAAAAACTTAACTGGAAAGTTGACTTAGAGAGAAGTTATTGTAACACTCTATGCAGGCTCAATAAGTACAGTGTGGAACAGAGCACTGAGAAAAATAAGAGAAATAACAATATCACTAGAGACACTACACCAGAAGGGCTTTCAGCTGCAAATGTGGAGCAAATATGGCATTCAGAGTTTTTAAAACCTTTGGTGTGTTGTACTTGAGAAATCATTTGGGTTTGGTACTAACTTCTGTCTTTAAATTTATGTTAAAATGAGGTTTCTTTTTTTAACTGAGGCACAACTGTCTTTGTGCATTAATTTTTTTCACTTCTTTTGCTGTATTATGTTCTTCTTAACTTGTATTGCAGCACACTGGTACTTCATCAAAGCCATAATCCCTGAGCATGGTAGATTAGTAGTTATTTTCTCTGCTGCATAAAAGCATGAAACATTTTTCAATCTAAAGATTTTTCACTTACAAAAAAGGAATACCTCCAAGAAGTGGATCACTATTAAAAAGTTGTGGTCAGCTATGTGTACTGATCTGCAACAAAGGCAGTAGAGAATTGTGCAATCATCTGTAAGACTGAGGACTGTCTATGTAAGACTGGGGATAGTGCTTTATAGAAAAAATACAGCTTTCTCTGTGTCTTTGGTATGTCATGCTGGTAGAAACATTTTTTTTTTGCCAAAGCACAGAAGAGGCTAAGCTTCATTGATAGTTACCAAGCCTTTAGTCAAGAGGACCATTGAGGAGCTAAGCCCAAATTCCCTGTTGTTCTACCAAGCACTGTTTGGTTAGATGAATGCTGAAAGTTAGACAGTAAGCAAATTAGGACTGGGGAAATCAAACCCTTTACCACAGGAACTATAGCTCACACTCTTAATACTCAGCATCAAGTGCCAGACTTAAAGCTTTTAAAAAGTGATTGGGTTTTCCTTTTTCTTTGATTCTGAAATAAGGAAATGAACATTTTATAAAATGCAGGCTGGTTTCTACTAAATAAACCATACTGGAACATATTGTAAAGGTTGAGTCAAATTGCAGGTGAGGGTGAACTTCTCTTAAAAAATACACACATTGTATTACCCAGTCAATGGACTGCAACTAAATGTTTATATTTTGAATGACAGACATATTTATGGGATGAGGAAATGAAGACAACAGAATAATTACTAAAACAAGAGGTTTGGGGGGGTGCACCAAAATGTATGTATGTATGTATGTATGTATGTATGTACATACTGGTAAACATAAATGGGAGGCAGAGATGGGACTTATTGTTAAAAGAATAATTTGTAAAGTGAAAAACATGAGAAACTATTTAAAAGTAAAGAGAAGAAAAGTATCAAGACTGAAAAGACAGCAGGGAGGATGGATGGATCAAAGGGAAAATACGTTATCAAAGTAATGAGAAGATACAATTAGGAACATCTGTTAAAGATGGTATATAAATTGTTGAAAAATTCAAATAAATGGGACAAATAAAATGGAAACATTTCATGGACAAAACTGAGAAAGGTAGATATAAGCACAGTTAGAAGGTTGCATCAATGAGGTCAGTGGATAGAAGATTTTTAATGGAAAGTTAGAAAAATGTTGATTCACTACTCCAGAAAGATTAAACATTTCAGCATAAAACATAATACAGCACAAAAAAAAAAAAACTGGCAAGAAGTACCTCATGTACAGAATATGCAATCACTATACGCACTATTAAGACAATGGGGGAATTCAATAAAGCCTATATGGTCATTTTTGACTGTGCACAAATTGCAGTGCGATGTGCACATGGCTGTGAATATTTTTAGAGTAAGTAAACTCCATGTAGAGGCATGCACTCATGCGCAAACATGACAATTTCAATGACATGCAAATTACAGCATAAGTAGCTGAATTATTTGCTAATGAAGCAAACCAACATGGTGGAGCTATTCAACAAGCTATAAAGCAACTGTGTAGACTCCGCACTCATTTTGCCTGGGTATTTGAAAACTTTTTGAATACAGCCATGGAAAGGAGTCTACACAGAAACAAGAGCAAGTAAAAGAGATTAGATTTGAACAGAACTAACCTTACCATATAACAGCTGGCAAATTATGGCATTATTAGACATACTGGATGGTATAAAAGTATAGTAACAATAGCAACAATTCTTTTTAAGTGCCATGAGATAAATACAGCTTTGCTTCCCCACCCCTAAATAAAGAATATACTTGTACCTAATGTAGACAGCTAAAAGTATAAACCCCATGAAACAGACTATTTATATTGTCATGTAAGCATATGCAGTATGTATCTGACAGAATACAGTCAAATTTTATCAAAACCTGTATTCAACTGTGCAGATATATAGCAAAGTAATACCGTCCCTTGTGTGTACAACATTGGGCTCCCCTTCAATTGCCCTGCCTACACGGTTACCAATCATGTAGATTCAGGGCTGTCTGCACAGTGAAGAAGCAAACGAGGTCAAAACCCATCAGAATTGCTGAATACCAAAGAATTAGGGTTTATATCACAAGATTGAAATGTTATAACATTAAATACAATAACATTGAACTGTTAACCTCGAAATCTTAAAACTCTGAAAGCTGAGAACAGCGATTATTTTGCCTAGGGAAAAAAATCGCTGTTCCAGCACAAAACAGATCTTCCTCAACATCCTTGATTCACTTGCTCCCCAAAGGCAAATTAGGATAAAAGCATTCTATACCACTTGCCTATCAAAAGAAGCACACTCTGTCATGCACAGAAGGGATAGTATCTGGAAATCCTGGCAGAAAGCCAAATCCCCAGCCCTACAACAAAGCTATAAAGAAATCAGAAACCCTACAAAGTTTACAATACAGCACAATCCAATCACCTCTCCAACCCCCAAAAATTCTGGTCCACTATTAACAATATCCTACACCCTGGCAACCCCTCAACACCAAACCCCTTCCCTAATAGCACACCACTAAAGACTGCCACCTTCCTCAATAAATACTTCATAGACACCATCCGCAAACAAACTTACTTTTACCAGAACTCCAGTCCCCCCAACTCTTCCCCCTCTTACACCTATATTAACAAAACCCCCTTCTCTCTTAAACCAGTTCCCACCTCCTACATCAAATCTCTTCTTCATAAGCTCAAACCTTGCTCCCCCTCTGCTGATAAACTGCCTCCCTTCTTTCTCAAGCTAGCTGCTGATTCAATAGCATTTCCCATCTCTATACTAATAAATAGATCTATGCAAGAAAAAACAGTTCCTAACATCCACTGCACAAAGGAGGTAACTCCACAGACCCCTCTAACTTTCGACCTATAGCCATCCTATCACCGCTGTCTAAAATTCTGGAAAAATGTATCCACTCTCAACTCCTTAAATACCTAATACAGGAAAATCTCCTAACCCCTACTCAACATGGTTTCTGGCCTAACTACAGCACTGCTATAGCCCTTCTATCCTTTACTCATACAATTGCTTAGGCCAGAGATGATCACCAACTTGTGTCCTGTCTCTTCCTTGACCTATTCAAAGCATTTGATACAGTATCTCACTCTAAATTACTAACAAGACTAACTGAACTCAACCTCTCTCCTGCCACCATGCAGTGGTGCTCCAGCTACCTTTCAGACAGACTACAATCTGTTTGATGACTCAGTTCTTGCTCCCCTTTCTTGCCACAGGAGTTCCCCAGGGTTCTATCCTAGCCCCACGTCTATTCAATATCTTTACTAACAATCTCTACTCTGCCTGCAACCACTCTACTCTTATCCAATATGCAGATGATTCCACCTTCATCACCTCCTCTGATAACATATCTCATCTCCTCACCCTCACTCAAAACACTTTTAAATCCGTTGAAAAATGGCTTAATAAAAACTAGCTGATCCTAAACCCCAGGAAAACCTAAACTACTACTCTTTCTACCTAACTCACTCTCTGACCAGAAATCTTCCTTTTCCATCTCCTCACTAGATAACACTATCATCAAAGCTGACCCTCATACAAAACTCCTTGGCACCATAATAGATGACCAGCTTAAATTTGACCAGCATATTCACCAATGTATCAAAAAGACACATCAAAAATTAGGATTACTGTATTGTAATAGAAGATTCCTGAAGTTAAACTATCCCTAGCAAGAGCATTCCTACTACCTGGTCTCCTTTATGCTGCTCCCATACTCACAAACCTACAAACCACATTAATCTTATAACTTGAACAAACCTATAATAAAACTGCCAGATTTGCAGCAAATCAGCCATATAAAACTCACCATTGCATTGCTCTAAAACTACTGCAATGGCCAGAATTTCCCCACCAACTTTGTATAGCACAACTACAAATCACCCACACCATCCTATACAAACCTACTGCTTGCCCCTCCCACTCTACTCTAGTATCATTCTACTCCCCCACTAGATCACTCCAAAGCTCTGAGCAACAACTCCTTGTCATACATAAACCCAATAGAAACATAACTAAACTTCTGTACAACTACAATGTGTCCTTAGCCTGGAACAAACTTCCCAACTCCATTAGAAAAACCTCAAACTCTACATAATTTAAAAAGCAACTAAAACTCTTCCTGTTGAGCTCAAGAATCTGTCCTTGCCAGGATCCTACATAACCACTCCCAGCGATCCAACCTTACCTCATAACTCATTTTTCTCTTCCTCTGTTTTTCAACCTCACTGCTACTTATTCCTTTAAACTCCCACTATACTGTAGTTTCTCAATAGCAGTAATGTAACATCTAAATATTCACTGCATTCTCTTTTTCTGTTAATGTGATTTGTGTACTATCTGCACTGTATTCTATATATTATTTTATATTATCAGACATAACTGCATTCTTTTTTCTGTCAATGTGATTTGTGTATGTATTGTATTCTATGTATTTGTTTTGTATTATTCAGATATTTACAGAATCTTTCACAGGTCAGACATCTTCAACCTCTTTTGCTGCTCTCTCCAAGCCATCAGCTGTAAATTACACTACTGTACATGGACAAGAATGCCACTACCTTGACAATTGTAATCTTTCTTGAAATTTGTATTTTTTTTTTTGGTTCTCAGTTCCTTTTTGTTTCTGTATATTTTCTTGATGTAATATTTTACTCTAATTTGTATTACTTAGATTAGATTATTCTACTGCACTGCAAATTTATTTATGTTAAATACACTGGAGTTTTTCTCTTCGGGACTCCACTGAAAATGGGTTTCTGACCTAGTTGGACCAACCCAGTTAACAAATGTCAAATAAAATAAAATAAAAATAAATAACATTTGACAGCAGACACTTATTTTACTTATATGAGTCCATTACTAAGTTTTTTTTTATTATTCTAATTTTTAATTGCACTATTTGAGTGATATGCTGCATAGCATAAATAGTGGAAGCGGGAAACAAATACATTTCAGTTTCGGCTGTGTTTATCTGATTTGCACAAAGTGAGGCAGATCATCAGGAAGCATACAGCCAAAAATAGAAACAGGATACGTTCAATTAATGCCCTTGGACATCATGAAAACCTGGCCTGGAGTACAGATGATACTGGGTTTTAATACAGTGTGTGCAACCTTTACTTCATTGCTGTGACATTGCAGTTTACAGCAATGAAGTGCAACATAGACAACTGTTTTTCAACATTCTTGTGGCAACAGGTGTAAGTGCAGGACTGCCATACACATAGTCCTGGGTTCAAATACAGCATATTTCATACAGTATTACTTTACTGATGGAATAATCTATGTATTATCACATTTATGATCAAATGTATGACTGCAGGCATACTGTGTACTATACTCCTGCAAATGTATTCCTGCTATCTGTACCTGCATGCCTTTAACTTTTGTGAAAAACACATACACAAATGCCTATACATGTAATTGCTTGTCACTGTTGTATTCTGCTTGTCAGATGTCAGCAGTGTGGCATTTGTGCACTTCTTACCTAAGTGCAAACAGGTGTAGCATGCATGCATGTGCACTTTGTTAATCAACATGCAAATCTGCTGCTGACTATGCTATTGACCTGTATATATGATGCTTTCTTATTGGTGTTTATTATTAATTTCCTTTGTATGACATAAAACTACATGTGGAAACATTGCAAACTAGGGGTACAATCTAACTATATATCATATATTTACAATGCATCCACGTGTTGGCCCCCCACCAAGCAATACAACCCTCAGGTCTCAGTATTTATTCTGCAACTATATCAACCACACTAAAAAGTGTAATATATAATGTTGTGTGTTCCCTCATAGACATGGCCAGTTGGTGGTGCTCAAAACCTTGCACTGTTAAACTCAAGCATCCAACTATGCTCAGTAAGGGTACTTGTGTTTTTACAAAGCTAGGCTTTTACACACCCTAGTGTTGTTAGGCTACTGGCACCATGTGAACCTATGAATCTATTTGCCTATGCAGGCCACCCAACCTGTTGTGTGTGTGAGTGTCTAGCCAGAAGATGTGTATCCTGCAGTTACCACCCCAATCCCATAATTTGACCATATTTTGATAATTGCACCTGCCTACAGATCCATTTTAGGCAGGCCTCCCAACATCTTCTCTCCAACATGCACTGCTGATGCCATCCATTATAAACTGACCTGCAGTCATGTTAAAGTCAGACTTATGTCATTGCACTTGTGTTAAGTACTCTAGTCTATCCACTTAGATAGGTAGGTGTCCTGTTCTCACTGCACTCAACTTGGTGTGTGTGTGTGTGTGTGTGTGTGTGTGTGTGTGTGTGTGTGTGTGTGTGTGTGTGTGTGTGTGTGTGTGTGTGTGTGTGTGTGTCTCTAGTCAGCAGCGTAGATGTGCTATCCTATGGTTACGTCTCCAATTGCATGGCTTGCTAGTATTTTGATACTTTCACAAGCCTACACATCTATTTCATGCAGCCCTCACAACCTCTTGTCTCCCACATGGCCTGCTGATGTCATTCACTATAAGTTGACCTGCAGTCATGTAAAAGTCAGACTTGTGTCATGGTGCTTGCATTAAGTACTGTTTTCTGTAGTCTGTGTACTTAGGTAGGGGTTTTATTCACACTGCAGTCAAGTGTGTGTGTGTGTGTGTGTGTGTGTGTGTGTGTGTGTGTGTGTGTGAGCTGTTACTTCACATTACAGAGAGCATCTCACATCAGCATGTGCAACACTATTACCTTATGCTCAACAGACAATGCTGATGTCATTGTTTATATCAGATTATTGAATATGCAGTCATCTGACCAGGGCATGATCAGACACTGGCCTGGAGGCCAGGCAGACATCACCTTATCCAATACCAAACAGATTACAGTGACATGTCTTTTAATCATTACACATACGTCATGCCATGGTTTGTAGGCCCTGTGTTATATTGATGAGAAAGCCCTGTGGTCTGTCGAGCTGTGTATGTGTCTGCTGAGGTACATGCAAAAGAGAACATTATGCTGTATTACTGTTCTGATGAGATTTTACTAAAGTGCTGTCATAAAATCCTGAGATCTGAATGTGTTGGCATGACTTATGATGTGCACCATAACTTTGTACTGGAAAATCATCAAAGAGAAAAGTTAGAATGCAATGAGATACGTTGATGTTTCTGAATTTGAATCCCTTAACAGAGAATACACTATAAAGCATTGAAATGATGATGCTATCCACTGTATAACATGGTAAGGCAAATATAAGTGACAGGTACAATTATCAGTTCAGCAACACATATGCAGATATACTACACACTAATGCAGCTATGCACCCTGTGCATCAGACACAAAGCTTTTGTATGACCTGAATCCAAAACAAAGAAAACAGGGATGTGGCACAGTTATCATCACTTGCAAAGGGTATTGAGTGGGGGGGGGGGGTCAGGAGGCCTGGGCTGACACAAAAGGTTGTTGAGTGTGTGTGAGTAAGAAAGGGAAGCAGGCAAGCTGAGCCATGTAACTACTGTGTGTGTTTCTGTAGGGGTCCTATATGTGAAACTGGTGTGTGAGAGACTGCATGAACACAGACAAACTCAGTGCTAGCTCTACATCTTGGTATGTCAGACAGATGTGAGCCATGCATGGTAGAGTTAGCAGTTCATCATTTTCACCCCTAACCATGAGAACTGGTTCTGCCAGGACTTGCACTGGCTCCTCCATGCCCAAAGTCAGATGCAGTGCTGATACCTAAACATGACTGATGTCTGCTGGACATGCTCCCTTTACTGGAATTCCCAGGACCATGACCCCATGGCCTGCCACATCTGGGTGTGGACAACACAATCACAGACAGAGCAGTGGAAGTACTACCACTACAGGATCATTTAGGCATAGCCAAAGTGGCTATCAGCAGATATTGTGGCTGACCTATACCCACAAGGATGGTGTTCCCCACCTAACAGACATTCCATCACAGACACTGCTCATTCCAATGTGTCATTCATCCAATTCATTGCACTGGTAACACAGTGGAGGCAGTCACGCATGTCTGACTTTGCCACATCTACAACCCTGAGCTTTTGTCTGGAGCACCTTTCTGAACATGCCTGTGCTTCCATGATGGCCCTAAACATATATTGAGTGACACAGGAAGAGACACCTGCACCAGGTGGAGGAAGCACAGCAGTCCCCCTGCAAGCCCCCCTATCAACCCTTGTGTGTGGCACCTCACCCACACTTTGGCTATGGCCAGAATCAACAGGCACTGAAGCTGCAGTAGCCACACTATCCTGATCAATGTCCTGATCCTCCATCTGTCCATTATCTGTGGGCTTAGTGGGCTGGGTAGGTATAGCCCTACTGGCTGTGTCCAGCAAAAGAGAAGGGGGATGGCTGGATGTCAACCTCTATGTCAGATTCAACCTCTGCACTCTGTGACTGCACCTCAGTTTGGCCACCATCATCATCAGTGTCTGCTGAGACACTGACATCAGGTGGCACAGGGCCCACACTCCCACTGTCTTGACCACCTGTGATAAAAAGGAAGAAACACAGGAATGGATTAATACCTGCTCTACTACAGTTCAATATATGTTAAACAAGTGCCACTGCTGCCACTATTACAGATAGTACAGCAATACACACAACAGGACTAAAATGACACATGATATTTCTTTAAATTGCTTAAAAACCTCAGCTTTGGCCGGCTAAGAACTTGCTGTATTCAACTGGACGTATAAGAGAATTTAAGTACCTTTATCTGCACTTTTTTTCAAAAAAATACAGTATTCAAATTGATTTTGACTGTGTTGCAGGAATATTAACTGAACAGGAAGTTAGTGTTTGCTGAATTTTGTTATTTGCTAGTAATTACAGGTGTGGGGGTAGCCACATTTTTTGATTTCCTGTCCTTGCCTATTTAAGTGGTACAGTGTGAAATATTTTCTGCTTAAAAACCTCAGCTTTGGCTGGCTAAGAACTTGCTGTATTCAACTGGACGTATAAGAGAATTTAAGTACCTTTATCTGCACTTTTTTTTCAAAAAAATACAGTATTTAAATTGATTTTGACTGTGTTGCAGGAATATTAACTGAAATGGAAGTTAGTCAGTGTTTGCTGAATTTTGTTATTTGCTAGTAATTACAGATGTGGGGGTAGCCACATTCTTTGATTTCCTGTCCTTGCCTATTTAAGTGGTACAGTGTGAAATATTTTCTGCTTAAAAACCTCAGCTTTGGCTTGCTAAGAACTTGCTGTATTCAACTGGACATATAAGAGAATTTAAGTACCTTTATCTGCACTTTTTTTTCAAAAAAATACAGTATTCAAATTGATTTTGACTGTGTTGCAGGAATATTAACTGAACTGGAAGTTAGTCAGTGTTTGCTGAATTTTGTTATTTGCTAGTAATTACGGGTGTGGGGGTAGCCACATTCTTTGATTTCCTGTCCTTGCCTATTTAAGTGGTACAGTGTGAAATATTTTCTGCTTAAAACCCTCAGCTTTGGCCGGCTAAGAACTTGTTGTATTCAACTGGACGTATAAGAGAATTTAAGTACCTTTATCTGCACTTTTTTTTCAAAAAAATACAGTATTCAAATTGCTTTTGACTGTGTTGCAGGAATATTAACTGAACTGGAAGTTAGTCAGTGCTTGCTGAATTTTGTTATTTGCTAGTAATTACAGGTGTGGGGGTAGCCACATTCTTTGATTTCCTGTCCTTGCCTATTTAAGTGGTACAGTGTGAAATATTTTCTGCTTAAAAACCTCAGCTTTGGCTGGCTAAGAACTTGCTGTATTCAACTGGACGTATAAGAGAATTTAAGTACCTTTCTCTGTACTTTTTTTTCAAAAAAATACAGTATTCAAATTGCTTTTGACTGTGTTGCAGGAATATTAACTGAACTGGAAGTTAGTGTTTGCTGAATTTTGTTATTTGCTAGTAATTACAGGTGTGGGGTAGCCACATTCTTTGATTTCCTGTCCTTGCCTATTTAAGTGGTACAGTGTGAAATATTTTCTGCTTAAAAACCTCAGCTTTGGCCGGCTAAGAACTTGCTGTATTGAACTGGATGTATAAGAGAATTTAAGTACCTTTATCTGCACTTTTTTTCAAAAAAATACAGTATTTAAATTGATTTTAACTGTGTTGCACGAATATTAACTGAACTGGAAGTTTTGACTCTGCTCTTCAGTTAGTCCCACTCACCCTCCCTGTTTTTGTTTTGGTGTTAATCTTAGTGGCCTTGAAACTGCCCACCCCTTTTGTAAATTTGTGTTTGGATACTCCTTCTGGGCCCATCTCATTTGCTCACTCAACTGAGTGCAGTGAGATCATATTCTGATTTCAGTGTGTACAAAGAGAGCATCTGGGAAACAGAAAAAAAAATTAAGCTTGTTTCCTGCCTTTCCTGTTAAGTGGTATAGACTATTTGTAGGCTTCTGAGCCCCCAAGCCCTTCTGTGTTGGAGGGAAGCCTTCTAGCTTAGTTTTTTTTTTTCTTATAACTAGCCAGTTTTCTAGTTTCAGCACTCAAATCTGTTTCTTTGATCTCAGTGCTTGTTCAGAAAAAAAAATTTCATCTGCTTTTACTGTACTTGTGTTTCTACCTACTTTATTTTACTTTTGCATCATCTTAAAAGTACTCAATTGTATTTATTACTGCTTGGTGTAACTCATTCTAAGCCTTTTGGTTAAAACACTTGGGCTTCGGACCAGTTGTTTTGCACTGAGAGGGTTTGTGGTCTGCACTGTAGTGGCAGAACAGGTAGCTCACATCCTTCTAGGTTGGGAACTGCTGATTGAGGGCTCAGTGTCTGTTATTCTAAAAGTGTATTAATTCTGGTTTAAGCACTTGGGCTTTCAGGCCAGTTATTTTACATTAAGAGGGTTCATGGTCTGCACTCTTGTGGGAGGAGAGGCTGAACTCTGCCCTTCTGAGCTGGGAATTTCTGGTTAAAGGCTTATAGTGCATGCATATCTGATCTGCTTCTTACTGAAGTTGGTGCACCTTGTTTGCTGTGGCATAGACTGGATTTGGGCCTGCTGGATCTAGCTTTGTTTGTGTAACTTGAGCACTAATCCAGGCATTCTCTAAAGTATTCAATTGTATTTATTACTGCTTGGTAGTAACTTGATTAAAGTGTAGCTATCATTCTAAGTCTTTTGGATTAAGCACTTGGGCTTCAGACCAGTTGTTTTACATTAGGAAGGTTTGTGGCATGCACTGTGGTGGCAGGACAGGTAGCTTTCATCCTTCTAAGTTGGGAACTGCTGACTGAGAGCCCAGTGTCTGTTATTCTTAAAATGTATTAGTTCTGGTTTAAGCACTTGGGCTTCAGGACAGTTATTTTACATTAAGAAGGTTCGTGGTCTGCACTCTTGTGGGAGAAGAGGCTGGACACTGCCCTTCTGAGCTGGGAATTTCTGGTTAAAGGTTTATAGTGCCTGAATATTTGAACTGTATCTTACTGAAATTGGTACACCTTGTTTGCTGTAGCATAGACTAGATCCAGGCCTGCTGAATCTAGCTTTGTTTATATGCTTGTTGTTTGTTTGCTTGTTATTTCCCTGGAACACTAATTCCACCTAATACGCGGCTTCTCAGTGCTTCTGTGGATCACTAGTGATATCTGCATTGCTTACTGTACTTATTTCCTTGTTTCACTTGAAAGAAAGTTACTGTTTGTCATTTTTGCATTTAAGTTACCTGTAACACATTGCACTTAAGTTACCTGGCACTTGCTCACTAAAGCAATTATATAAGTCAGCACTAAAAATTAAAAGCACTACACCCTCACTCCCCACTGGCCCTTGTTTTCAATTATTAAGGAATTCCCAATATTATTCTAGCATGTCCAAAGGTCAGTTGTCAATCTCCTCTCCGGTCCAGCTGGTGAATCTGGGAATCTTGAGGCAATGTTACAACTGCCTCATGTACACAGACAACCCTCTCCTCCTCCCAACAAATTCCAACACATGTGAGAGATGCAACCATGTAGCCAAACTGGAGGCTAAGCTCTCTCAACTCAGTACTGGCATAACCAGTCAGGAGGAGAAGGAAACCATACTCAATACAACTCCAGTCTCACATAGACCTACCACAACAGCAAACCAAACACATAATCACACAAAAACATACTCGGAGGCTTTAAATAAAGATCTGTCTAAGCAGCAGAGACCTCCAAAGCAGACGCCCAAGCAACCGCTACCCCAAAACAAAACACATGCAACACATATCTCACAAAGCCAGTGTGCCAAACAGTCACAGCCCTTAAGACTAAACAACACACCTGATACACTTGTAATAGGTGACTCTATCGTCAGGCACACTGACGTCCCGCTCACCAGGCTGAACAAGGAGAGGGTCACAGTGAGCAGCCTGTCGGGTGCTAGGATCCGCCACATAACACAAGCACTCAGGTCACTCCAAGGCAAGTACAAATATGACTCAGTCATTGTCCATGCTGGTGTGAATGACCTGAGATGTACCTCCCTGGACTACATGAAAAGAGACATAAAGGAGCTCTCTGAGCATGTAGCCCAGGCCGGTATGACCCTGAACTTGAGTAGCATCTTACCCTCACCAAGAATGATGCCACAATATGAAGACAAGATGATCAATTTCAACAATTGGCTTAAGTACTGGTGTCATTCAAAGGGGATCCAATGCCTGTCAGCTTGGGATGATATGCTCGACAAGCCACGATGCTTCGCTAGGGACGGCTTGCACCTGTCACCCTTGGGCTTTCGGATATTGGCAAAGGCTCTTGCTACCCCCATAGTGCCTTTTTTAGGCAAGGCTCAAAAGACAAACCCACCTCCATAGGTATCACAAGGGATAAGAAACTAAGAGTAATGCCACTCAACGCCAGAAGTCTAAACCTCAAGATGCACGCACTCAAAACTCTCCTTAGCATGGAGAACATCGATATCTGTGCAGTAACAGAAACCTGGTTCAGGGCTCCCGAGAGCACCCCAGCACTACCAGGTTATACCTCATACCATGCTTTTCAGCCCCAAAACTTGGACAGAACCACAAAAGGAGGGGGAGTATCGATATTCATCAAAGATACCTACACCTCCAGGTTGGTGGCAAAGCACAAAGCATCAGAGACTATCCAAGTGCAACTAACAATGAGCAAAACTGCCTTCCAGTTTATAGCCTGCTACAGACCACCCTCCCAAACCCAGGAACCCCACTCGGCCTTCCTGAGCACACTGGAAAATATGAAGGTCTCTCCAAACACCATTATATTGGGCGACTTCAACTACCCAAACATAGACTAGGAGCATTACTCTAGCTCCAACACCCTAGCCCAAAGGTTCCTAGAATTTATAAACTCAAATGCTATGGAACAACCTGTTACCACTCCCACAAGAGGAGAAAACATACTGGACCTGATCATCACCAACATGGGACTCTATGCTCCAGACCAGAAGTGTATCCCTCATTGGTAAGATCAGACCATAAACTAATCTCCCTGGATATTCACATCCCGACCCCACCCCCTGCCCAGAAAACCACAGTAAAAATCTTCTCTAAAGCAAATTTCACACTCCTCAAAACCGAGGTGGAATCCTTCAAAGCCCCCGGGCCTGTGGAAAATACGGCCCAGACCGCAGAATCCTTTATAAACGCATTCTATGAACACCTTCAGGAATGCATGGATCATGCGATCCCTAATAAAACCAAGACCCAATCCTCCAAAGGCAGATGTCCTGTCTGGTGGACCACAGCCATAAACAAACTATACAATAGAAGGAGGAAGCTACTAAATGATAGAGCAAAATCCCAAAAAGGGAAGGCATCACTGATCAGTATTAGCAAAAAACTACGGGCACTCATAAAATTGTCTAAGGCCAGCTTAGAGAGAAGAATTGCACAGGACACTAAGGATAATCACAAGGCTTTCTTTAGTTATGTTAGGAACCTGGGTGGTAATTCCCAGATATGCTCAGAATTAGTCCAAAATGACAAAAAATACACTGAACCCACAGACATTGCCAACATCCTAGCTGACAGGTTCAGCGGAAACCCCCCCCTCCGCACCAAAAGGGCAAATATCTATCCCAGCAGAGTGCTGCCCCCCTGACATCTCAGATGCTCAGGTAAGAGCCCCCCTCTCCAAAGCAAAAACACAGCATCAATGGGACCAGATGGTGTCCCGGCTCCCCTACATGAACTCCAAGAAGAGCTAAACCCAAACATAAAACTACTGTTCAATCTCAGCCTTACTACAGGATATGTGCCCAAAGAGTGGCGTACAGCAACAGTGGTCCCTCTCCATAAAGGTGGTGCCTCAATGGTTCCTGGAAACTATCACCCCATAAGCCTGACTAGCTTGGTCTGCAAAGCTATGGAAAGGATCATCATGGACCTCATAAATAAAGATATTGGGGACCTACAGACACTGGATCCTACCCAGTTTGACTTTGTTAAGGGCAGATCCTGCCTCTTAAACCTGGTTGATTTCTTTGAAACAGTCACCAAGGCCATTGACAAGGGGAAGGTGGTCCACACAGCCTACGTGGGCCTCGCAAAAGCCTTTGATACAATACCCCACTCGGGAATTATAGATAAGCTCACCAGCTTAAATATAAACCCCTATGTCACTAGATGGATTGCAAACTGGCTCAAGGACAGAACCCACATGGTTAGAATTGCTGGAGCCATGTCAGACTCCAAACCAGTTACAAGTGGTGTCCCACAAGGCTCAGTCCTGGGACCTCTCTTGTTCGGTATATATTTCTCGGAGGTACAGGCCAACATGGAAGGACTGTGGCTGACCAAGTTCGCAGATGACTGCAAACTGGGCCATAATCGACGCCCCAGCCGACACAAGCATCCTCCAAAAGGGCCCCATAGAAACAGACAACTGGTGCCAGAGCCATGGCCTCAAGCTAAATGCCAAAAGTGTATAGTCATCCCCTTTGGCAAAAACAAAGTGCCCACAAATTACCACATAGGTGGTAATCCATTAAGTACAGAAGAAGTAATTAGGGACCTGGGGACCCAAGTTGATAGCAATCTCTCATTTTACAACCACGTAGCCAAAGTGGTTAGAAAAACATTTTATATAGCCCACCTAATCATGAAGGGATTCACATCTAGATCAGAAGAGGTCATCGTGCCTCTTTACTCATCCCTCATCAGGCCCATAATTGAGTACAATGCCCCTTTTGGGATGTACCTTACCAGACACCTGCAGCAACTGGAAAGACCCCAAAAGTACCTCACCAAGAGGATCAAAGGGCTCAAACAGATGCCATATGCTGCACAGTTAAAGAAACTCCAGCTCTACTCAGTGGCATACCGCCTGTTCAGAGGCGATCTGTTCCTGACGTATAAAGCCATGTCCAACCCGGAATTAATAGACATGCTGCACCTCAGAAATCCAAATCCCATCGAGCTATGCGCTCGAGAGACTTGAACCTCAGCACTGAAATAAATAGGACATGCTGGAGGGACAGATTCATAACCCAGAGGCTCCCTTCACTCTGGAATAAAATCCCAGTCCAGGTTAGGGAGAGTCCCTCATTGACTCTCTTCAAGAGGAATCTTGATGAGTGGATGGGAGATCGTAGGTTTACCCCGGGTATCACTTCTGTGTCACTGTTAGACAGAGGCACAGTATACTAACCTTGAAAAAGGGCATAGCAAAATAAATTTAAAATGGGTGATGGAAGCCAAACACATTCTGGCTAGGCTTATAAATGCCCTAGGGCAGATAGCCTAGTATGAACCTATGAACCTATGAACCTATGATTTGGAGTGCTGACAATTTTATTTGGCTTACCATCTGCAGGAAGCATATGTTGCTGAATTCCTTATGGTCCTGAAAAAAGTTAAGCAAGAGGTAAGTGTAACATCATCACATTTAACAGTAAGAAAGGGGGTAATAGATGTACTCCTTTATATCTGCATTATCTCTACTTTTGAAAATAATGTGGCTGACAACTCCAAACTAAGCTTATAACTGTAGCAATCTTCAATTCCCCTCAAATAAAAAAGACGTGACACAGAAGTAACATTTATGTCAATTGTTTTACTATACAACAGTATTTAAATGGTCATGTAACAAAGCCTACCCAGAAGTTTCTCTTGGGATTCAGAAGGAGTGATGTCCACATTAAGGACATACTGTGGTCCACTCTGCTGTGAGCTCTCATGATGGAGGATATTCACCGGGAAATCTTCAATGGGGTAAACCCCCTTCCCGGTTACCTTTTGAGCTCAGGCAACTGTAGCTGCTCACCTCCATGCAGTGGTAATCATGTCAGTGGCCCTATGGCACACCTGTTCATAGGTTCAGTTGTGGCCAGCCACAGAAATGACATTTTGAACAATGTGCTGCCAAAATTGTAGCTTGTGTGACATACTGGGTCAACCCCTTCCCAGCAGAAATGCCCCATACTGGCAGAAAACATCAACAATTATGTTGTTTTTTTTTGTATTGTTGAATGTGGGTCTCCACCTCACTGACACTGTTTGTGTCTTAAAAGACAACAGAATGATAATGCACATAAGTATCACACAACTACAAAGTAAGTGTTTCTAGATAAAACAATAAAGGTAGCCAGTCAGTATTATGTACTGGAAAAACATAGAACAGTACAGATGTGAAATACTAACAATTGGCAGGATGCAAAACAAGGAGAGTAGCAAGAGCAACATATCTTTATTTGTGCCATAGCAGTAACTCAACTGTGCCCCCCAAAAGAATAATCCATTCTAGTTTGTGACAAAACAGTAACTCTTCTTTGCTCCCCCACCTACAAAACAGGCAAATGAACCATTTTACTAATAAAACATCTTTGAAATGCTAAAAGTACTTTCAAAGGACCTGTCCCTGAAACATTTATACATATTTATCACACAGCATTCTGTTTTTTATGCATTTTCAATCATGTGCACCTCTGAAATGGCTTGACAAACAAGGCCATGCCCTTAATACACATCTAACTAATGCATACAGATAAAAGTGCAAAAGCTTTTGTTTCACATCATTCATAAATATATTTCAGAATATGCATTATGTAACAAAAATGGGAGCATACCTGCTGGAGTTCAGTACTCATCTGTAAAGATATCTTGTGAAGAAATATGCTTCAGTGATGTCTGAAAACATGTGGCAAGTGTCCTCACCATCATTTTGGCTAGCTAAGCATTTGCCTTTTCATAATGGAGTAGATTAATGGATTGCATCTATCTAGCCTGTGTTTCAGAGATGCTAATTACAACATAACCAGCTGAACTGCATGCTAATCAACCAATCTGGTGGATCTATTCAACAAGTTATACAGAATCCTTGTAGACTCCATGCTGTTTTTTTCACTGTGGATTTCAAAAGTTGTGGAGTACATACACATATATTCTATGTAGACATAATGTTAGCAGCTGCTGCTGCTTTAATCCATTTTTGTATGTGCTAGAGGCTGCAGGCAATGCTGCTGCTGCCAATAGGGCTAGGTTGAGAGAGAGAAGAGTCTTCATGCCACATTTAACTTATCACAACATACATGACATGGATGCTTGCATCACAGTCAGCCCTGAACATACACTGTGGCAATTGCTACATTTACAAGGTAAGTCCTGAACATGTACTTTATTGTACAATAATATTATGGCATGTTCTTTTATTTATCACTTGGTACAGTAAGCAAGTAAAAGCAGGAGAGTTGTACAGAAATTAATGTAACATGTGACAGCAGGTAGTTATTTGACTTGTATGTGTCCAT
Organism: Protopterus annectens; assembly: GCF_019279795.1. Lineage (NCBI taxonomy): Eukaryota > Metazoa > Chordata > Ceratodontiformes > Protopteridae > Protopterus > Protopterus annectens. Next base: position 122,449,098 of record NC_056740.1, on the reverse strand, counting down.
TAGTAAGTATTAGGCCTCAGGCATCAAAGATCCACACATTCATACCTCTCCAAAGTACTGATGATCACTACATGCCTTCAGTTTAGCACCATACATTTGCAATGGGAAGTCATTATAGAGAGAAGTTAGAAAGTTTGTTTGTTTGTGTCTTTCGGCTTTTCCCGGTTAGGGGTCACCACAGCAGAGCTCCGGTCCGCTAATGATTGGCAGAAGAGTTTTATGTGCTGGCTTGCCAGGCCTAACGCACAACCTTCAATGAAGGAATGCCCATTCACGCATGTCGCCACACAGAAGATGCTCTAACTGAAAATTGAATGGGCAACATCTAACTGTGAGGCGACAATGCTACTGCAGCACCACCACCGCAGTAGAGAAGTTAGAAAGTGAGGGTTGTGAAGTCATAAACTGCAATATGTCTCATTACTTTCTAGAGAAGTTAGAAAGTAATGAGACATATTGTAGTTTATGACTTCACAACCCTCACAAGATCAAACAGGCAAGATGCAAAACAAGGAGAGTAACAACAGTAACATATTCTTGTTAGAGCCATAACAGCAGCTCAGCTTGGTTCCATCCCCCTCAAAAGAATAGTACACCCTTGCATGTGCCATAACAGGAACTCACCTTTGCTCCACCCCCAAAAGAGTAGTCTATGCTTCTTTGTGCCATCCAACTTGCCCTTCATTTGATGGCAAATGCATATTATAGTTTTCCCAGTTAATATCCTCATATATTTTAAGGTAAATGATGTAGACTGGCTTACATGCTGTATGTCTCAGTATACTGGTCAGATAACTGATGAATGACCAAGAAATACAGAAAAGTAAGACAGAGCTGTATATTTGCAAGCAATAATCATAATAAGTTGTGTGATCACTAGGTGCACTGCATCCAAATATATTAAATATAATAAATGTACAAATAACAATTTATGCCCTGATATCAGTGTACATTCAGTTGCACTTGGTTGTGTAAGGAATTACTTCATTTCTTTGCTGCAAAGCTGCTTGTGTGGCAAAGATGGATAAGGCATCCATCCTATTTTCTGAAGGTGCACTGGTGTGAGAGTTGAAATCTAGACCTATTTAGACATATCTTGTGTACTAACATTTTCGCCCGTGCATTACCAATATTGATGTTCTTCATTTCAACTATTTATCAGGTTTTTTTTTGGGTGAGGCACAGTTTGTGCAATGTGCTGCTTAGCACAAGCATGTTTGGCTATGTTCATCTGGTTTGCATGTAGAGCAGCAGTGCAAAAAATAGACAACTGGACAACTAAACGAATGGAACACCCAGTTTGCAGACAGGACCCAGACAGCCACAAACATAAACTGTATGCATTCAATTAATACTATTGACCACCGTGTAATGGTAAACCGTGTTGCTCGGCATAGAAATGGGGAAACAAATGGATGCACAAACAGAGAGAAAATTCAGGTTTTAGTAACATTTCAACCATGTAAGGACATCTGTAGTGAAAAATGTTTATTAGTTATTGTTTCCTTAAATTCTATATTGAACTGTGCAATAACATTTGTCTACATGTGTCATTTAAATGTTTCACTTTGATCAACGGATGATTTATTTAATTAATTAAAAATATTGGAAGCAACTGGAAAGCAGACGTTAAAAATATCTTTCTTTTTGCTTACAAATAACTTTGAGAGTCTATACTTAGCTTAATTATTTCAGGTATGTGTGCATCCATGTGTATGTGTTGTGTGCATATATCTTGCAACCGACAGGCTTCATATTTAGGATTAATTAATTTGTCTTACACTTAATAAATGATAAAATAGACTTTGACTTCCTCATAACCCTGAGTTAGATAAATGTAGTATAGGGTTGAGAATAAATGAGTGACTGAATGAATTAATTTTGGAGAGATATAAATAACATATGCACTTAACTATACAGTATGGGAAAAGCAAGCAATACTGAATAGAGAAAGTTAGCAGTTAGTTCAAATGATAAAGGCAATGAGTTGCTTACTATAGTTAAGGGAACAGGGTTTGACTCTTTCTGTCTCCATTTACATGACTATGTGACTCTGAACAAGTCAGTTAACTATGAAAAGGGACACTTTGTCAAGTGGGTTAATTTGGTTAATAAATCGATTAAAAATTAAAATTAAATGTGGCACAATTATGGCTTATAGTCACTTCCTCCATACAAAATGTGTCATAATTTAGTTGCATAATTGCTTTTGACAGCTGTCATTCATGTGGTGCTGCTTACTTCACAAAGGAGTAATATTCTAATGTTTGAATAGTGGTACACTTAAGCCTGTCATAGATTGCAGAACCCTGGGGGAAAGCAGAGTAGGTTTTTCATTGTATATCACTGATTCATCTTGCGTCTGGGTGTAGCAACTTTAAACTAGGAATAATAAAGAAAGGAGGGTGTGATGGAAGATGTTTTTGTGCTTTTTTCATTGTATTTAATCATAACTGGAGAAAGATAAGTGCATATGTCATAAGCTTTAGTGTTATTGAGCTGTCAGTTATGAGTGATATTTGTTTTACAATTATTATATGATAATCCACAAAACATTCTTCCACACAATAAAAATCCAAAGAACTAAGAGAAAACAATTGCGATTCAGTGGTACAGTCCCAAATACACAACCTGGCGACAGTTAACCAAGAAATGTAGTAAAATGTATTAAACAAAAAAAAAATCAAACCTTTACCACTTTTGTCTTATAAATTTATCAAGAAGAACTTCATCTCATTAAGAAATACAGGTTTGGCCCAAGCTTATAGAGCTTCCTTAAGGTTATTGAAAGTAAAAATAATATTACCTAAAAAACCTTCCAATACAGTTGTCAGTTCTAAACATGTGAAAAACAGTTCACAGAACATAACAATATACATATGTAATATTAAAAAAAATTATCCTTTGATGAAAGTAAGTATATTACATTTAGGTGAATTAATAAATACTCAGCTACATAAGTATACCACTTGTATTTATGCATATATAAAAAAATTCTATAAAAACTTGATTTATTTCACTAAATATATATATATATATATATATATATATATATATGTGTGTGTGTGTGTGTGTGTGTGTATAAAAATATTTAGTAAGCAAATAAATGAATAAATAACATTTTATAATTTGACTGCCCATAACCTATTTATTCCTGGGGCGGGTGGCATTAAGCTTAAGCTGCCATACTGAGCTGGATTCTATAAAGCTCACAGAATCCAATGCATTACACCAATATCAGTCTGAAACTTGTGGATACCATTGTAATATAAAACCAGTAACCTCAAAACAAACTAATAACAAAAAATAAGAAAACGAACACAGGAGCCAGTGAAACTAGATAATTAAAGTTTAATAAGTGCTTTCGTCTGCAATTACACTTGACTTCTTCAGATAAACCATATTGTTACATCACATCCTTTTATAGCCAGGCACCATCACATGACCACAACAATTAAATTAAAACATAAATTGTAAATGCTCACCTTTGTTACTATAGTTTCCCTTATGTTAATATACTGTAGTTTAAAAAAAACATTTTTAAGAGGATTATAGAACGAATTAAGAAAAATTATAGTTTTAAATAAGTGTCTATGTTATTAAATACCACCATCTAAATGCATGAACAATTAATACTGTTTTAAAAACCTAGCAATAAATCAACACTATTAAAATACATGAATTTCAACTAAAAATATGTATATAATTCCCTATTACTCAACGCCAATAATAAAAGCTTAAATATTACAGTCAAAAATAAAATTCGGCTTTCAATTTTAACTAGCTAGAGAGAGAAATAACATCATTCAATCCAGGTGGATTGGTGGCATTCACTCTCAGTTGCCACATAAATACTTTAAATTCAAGGAATAATTCCTTGGGACCCCCCCCCCCCCCACTGAGCTATCGATCTGATAAATTGCTGTGAACTTGAATCTATGATCTGGGTTCAAGTTGATATGCCCGCCCAACACATTCTTTAAATTGTCTTTATTAATGTCGTACATATGTTGGCAAATATGAACTTTAAAAGCCTTTCTGGTCTTACCTATGTAAAAACTATCACAGATTTGGCACAGGGCAATGTACACAACATGGGTACTGTTACAATTCAGTTTATGATTTAAATAGATTGTACCATAATCAGGAATGTTCACACTTCCAGTTTCCAAGACATTGATGCATTGAGTACAATGGCCACATTTTACCATCTTTCCCTTTCTATAAAATTTGTTTCCTTCTTTATTTCTCTCCAAAAATCTTTAAAACATGAGTTTTTTTATACACAACACAGGGTCTATCACCCATGTTCTTTAAGACATCTTTGTCACTTCTAAACATAAACCAATTATTTTTAAGAATGTCTTTGATCTCATAAAACTGGGGATTATATGTCAAAATTAAGGCCGTATTAAATTAGTTTGTGTCACTTAAATGCATATCATCATCGACTCTAATAGTTGTAACTTCCCCTGTACCTAGCAATGGGTAAAAGTGCCCATTGACTCTTTTTTCCGTGACCTCACTCAAAATGGGTTTGATAAAACTACTAAGGTACCACCTTTTTTGTAACATGGTCCTTAATTTCTCTCTTTCCTCAAAAAACTTTTCCAAATCACTAACCATTCATGCCAAACGCACACATTGGCTTTTAACAAGTGATCTTTTTTGAAAATCTGGATGCCCACTTTCAAAGTGTAAGAGGGTGTTGGAGTATGTAGGCTTTCTATATATGGTTGTATTAAAGCTTTTTGTTACATCATCTTTAGTAATGAGAATGTCTAAAAAATTAATTTTATTTTTATGTTGTTCCATAGTGAAACTCAAATAAGAAGTGTTGGTATTTAAATAGCCAAAAAAATCATTTCACTCATTCTCATCATCTATCCAAAAAACAAGTATATCATCTAAAAATCTAACGTAAAACTTATAATACTTGAACCATTCCAAAGTAAATACCTGTGTCAATTCCTACTGAACCAACAGAATATTTGCAAACAGGAGGGCACATGCCGGCCCCATTGCTACACCCGTTATTTGTTTGAATATCCGGTTCTCAAACATAATGAAATTATTGTTTAATACTAACTCCATTAAAATCCTAAACATCAAGATTCTATAGTGACTTAAATTAGTGTGACTACATAAAAAGTCATAAAACAAGTCTAGGCCTTCCTCGTGTGGTATAATACTGAATAAATCTTTCATATCTATCATGGCCATAATCATGTTCTCACTGTATAGTTCTTTGATTTTCTTTAAACAGTCCCAAGAATCTTTGAGTATGTGTTGGAAATTCAAGAGAATTGAATTTAAGTGGGAATCTACAAATTTAGCTAAAGTAGTAGTTTAGGATGCTTTTGCATCAACAATAGGTCTCAAAGGGGGAAGGTTCCTGATGCTTTTGTGAATCTTGGGGATTCCAAATATGGTCGGGACTTTAGGATGTGTTTGTGTCAAATAATTAAGTTCATCCTCTGTGATCTGGTAATTCAATAATAAATCATTCAAGGTTATATTAATGCTCTTATATGCAATATTAAGTTCATTCAACAACACTTCAACATACCCATCACCATATAAAATCCCCAACATTTTTTCAGTATACATTTGTTGATCCATTACCACCAGCCCACCACCTTTAACAGACCTGCTAGTTGATATACTTTGTAAAAGCCTTGCCTCAACATCCGTAAGGTTGGATATTGTTGTTTTTCTAAATCTAATATTAGATTATTATCACAACACTTAATATTAAATGCTTTAGTTTTGTAATAGAAACTTCATCAGAATATGCTGATGAAGTTTCTATTATGAAACAAAAGCACTTAATATTAAGTGTTGTGGTGTGGATTCCTGGCTCCTATAATTTTTTACATTTGTAGTTGGTAGACAGTGACTTGTATTTAGATCTAGATAACAATAATCTTATATCATTAATGCACATGTTCTCAAATAGTTGAATAACTGGATGGGGTGGGGGGTAAAATGTACTGCTTCTTGTACAACATGCCGGGGAAGAATGAGTAACATTTTTTTGAAAATAACAACTGAGATTTAACTTCCTGGTATACAACTTTAAATCCAAAAGGCATCTATCAATCTTTGCACTCCTGTTTGGTACACAATTCATACCTTTTTCAAATAAGGTTGCCCATTCACAAGTAACAGTTTGACTACTGTAATTATATATATTAAAATTATTGTATTCATTTTTTATAACAGTACAAACTGCATAATCATCACAGTTATCAACACAGTTGCTATCATTCACTGGTAACGTCCCCCTCCCCTGCCCCCCTCCCTCTCCCCGAGTATGCAGTTCTCTGTGCATAATGATTGCCACCATTCAGTGTGTTGTTCCAGTCCCTGCTGGATTTCTGTTGTCTCTGATTTTGAATCCTCTCGGACCTCCTGGGGTGTTCCCCTAAAGGAACAACCTCTTCATCTTGGTCATTAACTAAAACAGGGGTATTGTCAAAACTATTAAGTAGTTCTTCCATTCCTGTCCTTGTGAAGTGTGTATTAGACCTATTTGTAACAGAAGTTTTAGGAAGGGGAAACACAATGCCTGTTTCATATTGCATTTTGTCCCTTGCCAATTTTTTAAATTTTTTTCTCTCTCACACTGTTAATTTTTCTATCAACATTAGCAAACACAGTTTGATATTCAGTTTGTTTAGCGCTGAAACATAAATCATTTAAAATGTGGTCATTTTAGCCATTAACAGTAATTTTACACCGGCAAAGCTTTTTTTCGTTGTCTCTTACTAGTGCTTCTATTAATTTGCATCTGTGCCGGTTGAACATAGACACCAGCTCCTGGTGTAAGTCCAAGCCTTTGACAAGGCCATTGGGAAACTTCCAACAACACAGGCCCTTTGGTATCTGTTCTCTGCCCAAACATTCCTTTAGATACGCATTCTCAACTTGCATTTTCTTTAATTTAAACAGTTCAGTGCCTTGAAATGTTCCTCTAATGTACCACATGAATGACGTGGCTTGTTATTTCTAAAGGAAAGTTCATTATCTTTGTTCAGCCAATCAATAAGGTTAATTCCACGAGATTTGCTGACCCAGTTGGTTGAACCTTGCTCACAATTCCACCCTGCATTTCCGGACATCACATTTGAATTAATTTGTGCCTGGCTGTTCAAAACAGGACTCTGTTGTGCAGGAGTAATCAGTGTGGGTGAAAGTTGTGACCCTCCAGTTGCCAAATTAATGAAATCACTTGTGGTCATACTCGTAGTTGTAGGGCTGAGGTTTAGCTCCAAACCCGATTAATTGTTGTGTCAGCCCCTTGATTAGAGCTGAAAGGTTCCCAATGGCTTTCACCAAGTCAGTAACGGAACCGCTAGTTTCTCCTTTCATCTGTGAAACATTCTCCATCCACAAACTATAAAACCAGTAACCGCAAAACAAACTTCTTCTTCTTCTTTTGGCATTTCCCGGTTAGGGGTCACCACAGCAGATCACCTGTCTGCTCATGATTGGCACTGGTGTTTTACAGTGTCGAGTTGCCAGCCCAGCACCCAACCTTCCACAGAAGGCACAGTAATGCAAAACAAACTAATAACAAAAAATAAGAAAACAAATACAGGAACCAGTGAAACTAGAGAACTAAAGTTTAATAAGCGCTTTTGTCTGCAATTACACTTGACTTCTTCAGATAAACCATATTGTTACATCACATCCTTTTATAGTCAGGCACCATCACATGACCGCAACAATTAAATTAAAATATAAATTGTAAATGCACACCTTTGTTACTATAGTTTCCCTTATGTTAATATACAGTAGTTTAAAAAAACATTTTTAAGAGGCTTATAAAACTATTTAATTAAGAAAAATTATAGTATGACATATGTACGGCATTAAGAAAGGCAATTTAAAGAATGTGTTAGCAGGGCACATCAACTTGAACCCAGATCATAGATTCAAGTTCACAGCAATTGGTCAGATCGATAGCAACAGTAGGGGGGGGCATCCCAAGGAATTGTTCCTTGAATTTAAAGAATTTATGTGGCAATTGACAGTAAATGCCACCAATTCACCTGGATTGAATGATGTTATTTCTCTCTCTACCTATTTAAAATTGAAAGCTGAATTTTATTTTTGACTGTAATGTTTAAGCTTTTATTATTGGTGTTGAATGATAGGGAATTATATACATATTTTTTAGTTGAAATTCATGTATTTCAATAGTGTTGTTGATTTATTACTAGGTTTTTAAAACAGTATTAGTTGTTCATGCATTTAGGTGGTGGTATTTAATAACATAGACACTTATTTAAAACTATAATTTTTCTTAGTTAAATAGTTTTATAAGCCTCTTAAAAATGTTTTTTTTAAACTACAGCATATTAACATAAGGGAAACTATAGCAACAAAGGTGTGCATTTACAATTTATGTTTTAATTTAATTGTTGTGGTCATGTGATGGTGCCTGGCTTTAAAAGGATGTGATGTAACAATATGGTTTGTCTGAAGAAGTCAAGTGTAATTGCAGATGAAAGTGCTTATTAAACATTAGTTCTATACCATTGTAATATGTAAATGTACTATAAGAAACTCAGAATAGCTCAGTGCATAATGAAGTATCACAGTATCTATGGCACACTAAACAAATCTAGAAGTAATTTGTAAATAATGAAAAATGGTTGTCCAATCACAATGTACAGTAACAAAGTTACTGAATGCAACTGACTCTGTTGTGATACAAAAAAATGTCATCTCTCCCAGTGTAAGCCACATGGATTTCATAATATACATTTTCAGAACTAGATCCAGAAATGTCACACACAACTACAGATATTTTCATAATTACGCTGTCCGGTTTGATTCTCAGCTAGAGCATCTTCTGCGTGGAGACATGCGTGAATGGGCGTACCTTCGTTGAAGGTTGGGCATCAGGGCTGGTAACTCGGCATGTAAAAATCAACTACCAATCACTAGCAGACTGGAGTTCTGTTGTGGCGACCCCTAACCGGGAAAAGCCAAAAGACAAGACCCACTAACATAAAATACATGCTTCAAAGCTGCAATGCCATTTGTTATATATATATATTTGTCCCTGTTCCCTTCAGTAAACATACCACACAAAATGACATTTGATGACCTTTATTGAACTTCCATAAACATAACTTTATTGAACAGCATTTAAATTAACTACAGCATGAACATCCATGTAGCCCTTTATCAGGGCAGTGTATCCCCACTCACCCTGTCCAACTAAGCAGCGTCATCACCACTGCTCACTTATTCCTTCTTATGAAATCAGCATCCCACTGCTTACTTTCATCCCCCAAACTCATTGAATCAGACATCTAACACCAGAGGGGGAACAGAAGAGGGACAAGCCTGCTTGTCTTCTCTGCCTACCAGCCTGACACAGGCTGTTCTCCCTCACTCACTGCAAAACCTTCACCAAATCTTCTAAAAACAGTAACAGGTGAAGAACGGAGAAAGTAAAAAAACCAAATGTATACCAAAACGAACGGGTACGGATTCCTTGCTCCAGCAGAATAAATCCAAACAAAGTAATTGCCAAGAACCCAGGACAAGTAAAGTAAAGTTCTCTTTTTAACGCAAAATTTATTAGGACAGCTGCTGTACACTGACACAGCTTCCTCAGAATACAAAACATTAATTATTCTAAATCAGTTTAAATACATATCCAAGAGGAAATGATGTCATAGCATTAGAAGGTTGTTTAGGATACTTAAAACATTAATTAAAACAAATGTAAGAAATCTCATAAAAAATCTCATAAAAAATGAGATTAAAGACATCTTGTTTTCATTGACAAAAATGCAAAAATACATTGCATGTTATATACCCATAAGTGGTATATATTGAAAATAAAATTTGGTGACAAGAGAAACCTTGACTTATGAAAACCAAAACAAGTAGAAAGGTGACAATTAAAAACACTTAGAGTTTTTATAGCACAATTGTTAAGAACCACTAAAGGTGTGTATAAAGAATCAAATCTAACCAAGTTAATTTACATTGTTCAGAGAAAAAATATATGTAAGCTTGTGAAGCTTAAGTGTCAAATCCTACAGCCAGATAAAACTCAAGCACTATTACAAGATACATAAATAGAATTCAAGCACTATTAAGGGATACAAGAATTCATAAATTCAAAGGGAAAAGGGGAAGAAAGAAGGAAAAGAAAGTATTCATCTTAAGTAGCTTCTCAGTTTTAAAACTGAAGAGATACTACAATTCTCATTAAGTGCTGGGAAGTTGAACGCATCAGTTCTTAATTGCCACCAAGTTCACAGAGTTCTAGCAATAATGGAGTAGGCCCACCCCTAACGTTACCTTGTATTTGATCTATTGCCATGAAAGAAAAACTGTGCCCAGGATGTTTAATGGTGTGTGAAGCCAATGCATTGTTTTCATTCTCAGTTCTGATCGCATATAGGTGTTCATACATGCGATCTCGAAGTTCACTGATCGGTTTTACCGATGTAGAAGGATGGACAACAGTCACAGAATGCTACATAGACAATAGATTTACTTTCACAGTTAAGGGGAATTCTGATATTGTATTTTTTATCCCTTATAGAGAAAGTTTGTCCTGATCTAACTTTGTGGCATCTGTTGCAGAAGCCACAGGAACATACCCGCTTGTTGTGAAAAGTTTTGAAAGTGTTCCTTTGTGACAATTCCTTCAAATTACTGTTTCTTTTAAAAACAAAACTAGGAGCTGTACCAAATTTATCACTGAGTGAAGTTCTACCTGTGATAAAATCCCAGTTCTTACGTATGATGGACATTATAGCCGAACGGAAACCATAATTCATAATATAACAAGAAGAAAGGTCAAGTAAAGGAACTTGTGATGGTGTGATAACTTCAACATGGTTTATAATGGTGTCTTCATGGAGAGAGATAACTGTCTGGGCTTGGGAGATTGCTGAGGCATCATTATTTAAGACGGCTTTAAAACCCATTAGATCTCTTTGTGTGTACCTCCGAAATAAGTTCACTTATAAGGTTGATAGGATAACCTCATTACTGAATAACTCAAAAAAATCACATTCTTCAGCACGCACTGCACATCTTAGCTGCCCTCACCAACTGGCCTTTGACAATGGCTTTTTCTGTTTAACGGTGATGGCTTGAGAAATGCAAGAAAGAATTGCAGCACGCTGGCTTTCTATAAATGTTGGAGGTGTCGTCTGTGTTTGGGTTTTTAAACAACTTGATGTCAAGATCGATTTCCGTACTGGAAAATTTACGCGAATTTCAAAAGGACGGGTAGCATTGATTGATGAAATAGCCTCAGCTTCTGCAAGACCACCTCTAAATAGCAAAACGATCGTCCAGGTACCTAGTATAGAATTGTACCGAGACAGTGGAGATGCAGCAGTGTTTTTCCAGTAGCCCATGACCATATCACGACGACCCACAAGGGGACCCCATTGCAACCCCTTGTTTCTGGAGATAATACTTTTATTGAATGTGAAAAATTATAAGACAAGACTATGTCCATGAGTTCTGTAATTAATTCAATTTCAGGTCTGGGCACCCATTTCTTGTAATAATAGTGCGTCCATTCAAGTGCTTCTTGGTGTGGGATTGAAGTGTATAGGTCCACCACATCAACCGTGAGGAAGTTAACCTCACCGCTGAAGGGTAGACCATTTACACGTTCCAAGAAGGACCATGAGTCTTTACAGACCCCTGGTAGTGACTGTACATACTTGGACAAAAGTTTGTCTACAACTTTAGCACTAGGGTATGTCATAGAGGACCTTCCATCAATTAACGCCCTCATTGGTGGATTCATTAGGTCTTTATGTATCTTGGGGATACCAAACATTATAGGTAGCTTTGGTAGCATGATGTCGATATAATTGTAAGTATCCAAATTAATCTTATTCCCAAGATACACTACACACAAGTGTATAGGTGGACCTATACACTTCAATCCCACACCAAGAAGCACTTGAATGGACCGCACTATTATTACAAGAAATGGGTGCACCCAGACCTGAAATTGAATTAATTACAGAACTCATGGACATAGTCTTGTCTTATAATTTTTTCACATTCAATAAAAAGTATTATCTCCAGAAACAAGGGGTTGCAATGGGGTCCCCTTGTGGGTCGTCCGTGGCTAATATGGTCATGGGCTACTGGGAAAAACACTTACTTTTTGCATCTCCACCCCTAATGTCTCCGGTACAATTCTATACTAGGTACCTGGACGATGCGTTTTTGCTATTTAGAGGTGGTCTTGCAGAAGCTGAGGCTTTCATTTCATCAATCAATGCTACCACGTCCTTTTTGAAATTCACGTACAAATTTTCCAGTACGGAAATCGACTATCTTGACATCAAGTTGTTTAAAAACACCCAAACACAGACGTACACCTCCAACATTTATAGAAAGCCAACGTACTGCAATTCTTTCTTGCATTTCTCAAGCCATCACCCGTTTAAACAGAAAAAAGCCATTGTCAAAGGCCAGTTGGTGAGGGCAGCTAAGATGTGCAGTACGTTGGAGTACTTTGAAAAAGAATGTGATTTCCTTTTTGAGTTATTCAGTAATAGAGGTTATCCTATCAACCTTATAAGTGAACTTATTTCAGAGGTACACACAAAGAGATCTAATGGGTTTTTTAAAGCCATCTTAAATAATGATGCCTCAGCAATCTCCCAAGCCCAGACAGTTATCTCTCTCCATGAAGACACCATTATAAACCATGTTGAAGTTATCACACCATCACAAGTTCCTTTACTTGACCTTTCTTCTTGTTATATTATGAATTATAGTTTCCATTCGAAAGCTATAATGTCCATCATACGTAAGAACTGGGATTTTATCACAGGTAGAACTTCACTCAGTGATAAATTTGGTACAGCTCCTAGTTTTGTTTTTAAAAGAAACAGTAATTTGAAGGAATTGTCACAAAGGAACACTTTCAAAACTTTTCACAACAAGAAAACGGGTATGTTTCCCTGTGGCTTCTGCAACAGATGCCACAAAGTTAGATCAGGACAAACTTTCTCTATAAGGGATAAAAAATACAATATCAGAATTCCCCTTAACTGTGAAAGTAAATCTATTGTCTATGTAGCATTCTGTGACTGTTGTCCATCCTTCTACATCGGTAAAACCGATCGTAGACTTCGAGATCGCATGTATGAACACCTATATGCGATCAGAACTGAGAATGAAAACAATGCATTGGCTTCACACACCATTAAACATCCTGGGCACAGTTTTTCTTTCATGGCAATAGATCAAATACAAGGTAACGTTAGGGGTGGGCCTACTCCATTATTGCTAGAACTCTGTGAACTTGAGTGGCAATTAAGAACTGATGCGTTCAACTTCCCAGCACTTAATGAGAATTGTAGTATCTCTTCAGTTTTAAAACTGAGAAGCTACTTAAGATGAATACTTTCTTTTCCTTCCTTCCTCCCCCCCCCCCCCTTTTCCCTTTGAATATATGAATTCTTGTATCCCTTAATAGTGCTTGAATTCTATTTATGTATCTTGTAATAGTGCTTGAGTTTTATCTGGTTGTAGGATTTGACACTTAAGCTTCACAAGCTTACATATATTTTTTCTGAACAATGTAAATTAACTTGGTTAGATTTGATTCTTTATACACACCTTTAGTGGTTCTTAACAATTGTGCTATAAAAACTCTAAGTGTTTTTAATTGTCACCTTTCTACTTGTTTTGGTTTTCATAAGTCAAGGTTTCTCTTGTCACCAAATTTTATTTTCAATATATACCACTTATGGGTATATAACATGCAATGTATTTTTGCATTTTTGTCAATGAAAACAAGATGTCTTTAATCTCATTTTTTATGAGATTTTTTATGAGATTTCTTACATTTGTTTTAATTAATGTTTTAAGTATCCTAAACAACCTTCTAATGCTATGACATCATTTCCTCTTGGATATGTATTTAAACTGATTTAGAATAATTAATGTTTTGTATTCTGAGGAAGCTGTGTCAGTGTACACGGCGAAAACGCTGTCCTAATAAATTTTGCGTTAAAAAGAGAACTTTACTTTACTTGTCCTGGGTTCTTGGCAATTACTTTGTTTGGATTTATTCTGCTGGAGCAAGGAATCCGTACCCGTTCGTTTTGAAAAACAGTAACAGGGTCAAACAAAAATTGTTCAGGTGTACTCCATCATCTCTGAACCAAATTGGATCCCTGAGATCAAAATCCCTATACTCTGTCATATGAATATTCAAAGTAACCAGTTGCCTCATCAACCTAAAATTAACAAACTGACAAGCCCTCTCCAAAGCCATAAAACTGCTGGCATACTTCAAAAATAACCTTTGTACAATTTCAGACCACACAATACACATGTCTGGGCATAACCAGTTCAACATAAGTAGATGCTCTGTTATCCTGTATACCAACTGTCACTTCAGAACTCTTCTCAAATCATTTCCTGCCAAATGAACCACCAAGACTCATGAGATCTCAATTCATAACAGCACAGATGCAAACTCATCCACAAGATGATGCCACCTGCGTCCTCTGATACCATGCCATATGACTCTTCACCTGAAACGACGTAAACCCAATTCAGCACCAGCCAGCTTAACTGCAGCCTTCTTTGACACTCAATGAATATAGGAATGACCAAGAATGAGAATCTCCTTTCCTAAGGAGAAAGAGAGAGAGAGAGAAGAGAGAAAAACACAAATTAGTACTAAGCCAACCACCTTAACCGATTATCTAATATAAAACAAAAAGGCATTGACAAACCAACAGCCCACCCTCTTAATAATTTCAACTGATCTGCCTTCTCCCGCTAAACTTGACACCCTTCCCATATAAAAAAAAATGAGTGGAAAACCTCTCTCCTGGAAAACCAATTCACCAAAAGGCTCTCCTCATCACACATATAAACTGATTACTTGTTATCACCTTGCCCCCTATTGACCGAAAGTCCAAGTCTTTAGGATCCTGGCATGAGACCACAGTAATCTCTTAGCCCAACCTACCGGACACAACCAGACATTCCTGTCCTTATCCAGTACTTTTTGCATGTCCTTCCCCAACTGATCCATTTTAGATGTATGCAACCAAACGTGTACTGATGCAGAAAATACTGTCACATCCCATCAAACTAGAAACCCTAACAACTTTGACATGCTAAATGCTCCATGATACATCCATAAAGCCAGCGTCACCCACAAAGTATAATCTGTTGAATTACCATACACTATAGACCAAAGCTAAACCCCATAACAAAATCTTCAGAACCTGTCTCATCAACGGCCATCATCTGTCTATCTTCACATTTGCAACTCTACCCCAGCCCTTTAGCATACAAACCACAGTACAGGATCCATAAAATCATGCAACCCCGCCACCCGTGCAAATACAATAATCTCCACCTTGACTGATTGAGCTGCCTTACCTTGCAACCAAGCCTGAGTCAAATATTGCAATAACAGTTCCTCTAACCAAACTTCCTCCACCTCAGGCAGCTGCAAAACAAATTTGTCAAAATCTTTTAATGTCCTACCATACTCCTTCTCTGTAGAAGTTGCCCAAGACTCAGGTACCAACCTTCTGGTTACTTAAGTCCAATCTGCCACACCTCATCTAGCAACACTGTTGGCTTGCATACTGCCTTTGGAATGAACTGCCAGAACCTGGAAAACTGAAAGTGAGGCAAACTGTCAGCAATCCCATTCCTAGCACCTGCCAAACGTATATCTGTAAAAGAAACATTAATCTCCAAACTCGGCAAAATCAACGTATGTAATATTAACAAAAGCAATTTAGACTTTTCTGTCTTAGCCTGTAAAACTCACACAACTGCCATATTGTCCAAATGAAAAATAACCCTCTTTTTCCACTGCTGCTACTGCCAAACCATAGATGCTGCCCAGATTGGCATTAACTCCAAAAAGGCTACATCCCTCAACCATTTATCCTTGCAATCTGCTAGCAAATGAGCTGTAAACCATTTGCCACCAAAAAACACCCTATCCCAATATCCCCTGCTGTATCTGTAAATGACTGCAATTCCCCTTGGCCAATCCAATCCATCAGCCAAAAGGACACATCATTAAACTGCTCCAAGAAGACAACCACAGTGCTAAGTCAGCACACACCAATTTATCAATTCTAACCCAGTGATGTTTACTTTTCTCCCCTTTTAAAAGAAAGGCCACGGACCTACAAAATGTATGACCAGAGTGAAATGCCTGACATGCAAAATTCAGAAGCCCTAAAAGCTCCATGACATCCTTAATCCACACCTTGTCCTTGGACTTCACCCACCCAATCTTTTCCTTTAAATGTGTTATCTTCTCAACTGATAAACAAAACAAACCATGCTCTGCATCCAGCAGCCCCAAGAAACCCATTGCCTTGGCCGGGGCTTCTAACTTCTGTGTAGCCAATGGAACACCCACTTCTTTACACATCCCCAAAAACTCTTACATACCCTCCAATGCTCCTTCAAACCCTTCACCCACTATTAGGAAATCATCCAGATTATATATTGCCTTCTGTGTGCTTACCACCTGCTGCCAAATCCAATAGAATGCAGTGCTAAACTTTTCAAAAGTGCCACGGACCACCGAGTATCTCATTGTCATAGCCTTGTCAAAGTAAAACTTGTTCCTAACCACCATGCCCAACAGTGGCCATTCTTTCTCCCCTACTGGTAGTAAGCAAAACATGGATTCAATATCCACCTTCACCAACCACAGATCTATAAACCACTGAGCCCCCTGAGTGACCTGCATTGCAGCATACAAAGACACATAACTCACTTTAACATTATCTACTGAAGTAAAATCATTAACAGAATTTCCTTCAGGAAAAGGCAAACAATGAATCAACAGAAATTCATCAGCCAACTTCTTGGGAACCACACCTAATGGCGAGGCCTTAAAACTGTCAAAGGGAGGCCTGTCAAATGAGCCCAATAACCTACCTGCCTGCCATTCCTTCTCCATCAAACCTTCTAAACTCTCTTCATTCCCTTGCGCTGAACGCAAAGTCTTACAGATTGAGCCACCCCCCCAACCCTTGATTTATCAGAAAATCTCCTTAAAACCACATCAGTTAATTCTTCTGCAACTGCCAAATCAGGAAATTGCTTGAGCATATGCAACCATTCCTGCACTTTAATGGGAAAATGCTTCCCCAGCCTTCCATTTGATCCCTGAAAGGACACAACCTACTCATGAAAGTCCCCCTACTCTGCAGACCTTGAAATCCCTGAAACAAAGATGGTAACCATCCCAAGTTGGTCGAATGAGAACTCACATTGATCAAATTGTCTTCCCGTCAGCTACACTGAACAGCTGGATGTATTTCTGTGCACTTTTAGCAAGTGTGTGAGAACCAACATGCCATCCATGAGCAACACCCCACATTAAAGGCCCAACATATGTCTGCCCCTTCCCCTCTTAACATACCCCCTCTGCTGACCATTCCAAAGCTATCAACCATAGTGGCTAGCCAGATGTCAGGGTGCTGCACTTTTCAATGTAGAAAATGATCCACAGCCTTCCATTTCCAAAAATCCCTGATCGTACCACAACCAGTCATTCTCTGCCCACAGATGTTGTGCCTCACAGATTGTGAGAAAATAAGCCAAGAGTGGTAACTCCAATGTGGTATCCTTTTCCAACCAAACCACCATGCAGTACACAAAGCCTAGCATCCAATTATCCCAAGTTCTTGGTTGCAAAGTACCTACTCTTCTCTGCTGCAAACCACTAAAGCTGAAAGAAGATTTTTGCTATGTGCATTTCCCAATTCCATCATATGTTGATTACCTTCAGCATCAGTTAATTCAAATATATCAATGTATTCACCCTTCCAAATCTTTTCCTTAACTGAGGGCAGTATGTGAGGGGTGGAAAAGATCCCCTTTTCCCTTAACTCAAGGCCTGCATAGCTAACTAATCTCCCAGTCAGATCCTGAAATCCAACCTGACTTCATGTTACTGTGACTCCACCCCTTCTATGAATGACCTGAAACTCCCCATAGGAAACCCTAAGCTACTGTCTCTGGTGAATGACTCCTCTGGACCCCCTCCCCCACTAAGCCTCTGTCAATTCTCTGCAAAGCCTACAGCTTCACCAGACTCCTGAGGTACCTTATCCTCTCCTAACCTCAATCTATTAGCAAACTGCACCAAGTCTGACATGCCTACATAAACTACCAGCAATATGTCATTACCTCCAGCTACATTGTGCACCACTCCAGCAGCTGGAACATCCACTGCGGCAGCATCTCTCGACCATCATGCCCACTTCACTCATGCCACTGGCATGCTCTTCACCATCTGCCTTCTCCTCTTCTGACTGGACTCACCAAATTTGTCAGCCACTAAAAATTCACTGGTTAGCACTTCCTGGAATAGCTCTTCCACCTGCGTGACAATGACCACCCTCTCTGCCGCAAACTCTGTGCTAAAGTTATCTGCAAAAAAAAGGACAACAGTAAGATTTTATTTATTTTATTTATTGCATTTCTTTACTGGGAAAGTCCACTGGGCTTAAAAGAGCACATTTTTCAGTGGAGGTCCAGGGAGAAAAGTCCCTAAATAAAAAAAAAAAAAAAGCTCAGTAGTCTGATCTGCCATTCTAGATTGTACCTGCCCTTCACCCTGAGCAGCATGGCTGGTGCATTACCCACCTCCTCTATGCACACAGCTATTAATCCAAGGCTTCTTGATCTCTTGAAGGCTGATAGCCGAGGTGCCAAGATCGATTAAAATGTTCATACTGTGGTCACCTGCTTGTTTTTTGGTGGTATTTTTTTATTAATCTAAGGTTTACCTGACCACTGCAGTACCTACAGGTAATCTCAGACATAATCCTGCACTGTAGCAAGTTCATGCCTAAATCTGATCCCCCTACACAGATATACTCACATAAAACCACTTAAGCCCCTCCTCACACCTACCTCACTTCCTCCCCAACCCACCTTTCTTCTAATTTAACCCTTTTTTCCCACCACACTAACTTTCTTCCACTTCCATCTCAGCCCTAACATCCCTTCTCCACCATTTTCTCAAACCCAAACCCCCCTTTTTCCATTTCTTCATGACCCTCCAACATTGAAAGTGTCCCTGAACAAATTTGTTTGTTTCAAACCTCATATATTGACAGCACTCTTTCTAGTAAGCTCAGAGGCAAATACGGATTTCTCCTTAACACATCTATTGATAAAATATATCAGCTTGGACTTACAGATTCAATTTAAGGTGAAGGGCAATCATGTCCACATCGCCATAGCTAACATTTGCTAACAATAGGTTTAGGACTTGTGTGGGGCACACAAGTAATGTACACACCCAAAGAAAGTGGGAGATAGAAAAAATGTGCAGTGTAGGTGGAGAAGATGGGCAAACAAGAGGGATGTTGGAATGGGAAGATTTGAGGGAAAATCAAAAGGGGCATGTACAATTTTTTTTTTTTTTTGTGGTGGGAATATGCCCCTTTTTTCATAACAGAAGGAAAAGTAACATAAAGTGTGCTGATATTAACTCCTGCAATCAAATGTCAATCTGCACAAATGTCAGCAAGCCTAAACTAGAAATGTATTTCTCCAAAAACACCCAAGGAGGTGGAAACGGATACAATATCAATGCTGAAATGAAGGGCCTGTTACACAGTCTGCCAATGTAGAAAACAATTAACAGCTACTCACCTATTCTTTTAAAGGGGAGGCTATACACAGCAGACCAATCACTGGCAAACATAAACATACAAACAAATGTGGCAAACCACGCATCATAAACAACAATCAAATCACTTATATACAAAATATCCAGCTTTAAAATAAAATGTGTGACAAATATACCAACCCAACTGTTATTTAGGTTGTGGAGTACAGTTCAAAAACTGTATGCTGAAACAATGGCTCACTGTTACATGAAAGTTCAACATTTTTAGATTTCAATTATAGTTATAAACACAGCTATCATGTGTGATTTCATTTATCTTACTGATGCATGATGGGTATTCCTGTATTCTAATCACTATACATGTTATTGTGAAAAATACAATCCTGAAAACAGGGAAAGATGCATTTCATTTCATAAAACAGGAAAACTAATACACGTCTCTCTCCCTCCACCAGCTCATGCACATGGCTTGGTACCTGCTGCAATCTTCCTTGCCTGAAAACAGAAAAGAGAATGTATGAATGATGTATTCCTCAAATAACAGTGATATACATTTCTCAGCACAGTTTCTAGACATTTACTTCTGAAGAACATTAGATAATCACCATACACTTTTGACAGTGTTACATACAGGTGTTATCTTTGAACACAGATTGGAGGACAGGAGATTCAAATCTGCAACCACAATCTACATATAAACTTTAACCTTGAAAGCTACCTGCCTAGCTAACACATCTTGACTGAAACAACATATTTTGAATGCAGTGAAAATACTTCTTTTTATAACATAATCTGAATGGGGGGGGAGGTCTACTAATAAGGATCTTGGTTTAGGATTTCAAAGTATGAGCATGTGCTGGTCATGTACCTAGGCAGTCTGAACATTTCATTCATGTCAGCACTATGTTCAGAAACATTAACAGTAATGAAGAGCATCCATTCCTGAGATAGTGGGACAGTGTCATGTACATAGAGCTTCTGTGAACAAAAACATAAAAGTTGCTATACATAAGTGACACAGTAATACATGAGTTGGGTCATGATATTTCTTGTCAAAGTGAACATTACTAAGAAAGTGCATACATCTTCCCTGTTCTGCATTTCAACAGTTAATCTGCACATCACACTCCATCAAAATTGAGGATGATGTTAATTAATTGAATATCATAGTTCATAATAAAACAACCCTTGCTACCATTTTACAAAATATAAAATAACCAAAGAACTGCTCAGACACATAACAGTCTTTAGCAAGCTTTACTGACCCTGCTGTTAAATAGCTGATGTTAATGGAACATTACGGATTACGGATATGATTGTAGCAGTTTGATGAATTACTGAGTCCTTCCCAACCATGCTCAAAATGTATGTTAATATCAATAAGTGGAATATGTTTCCCTAAATAAATGTTATTATAGGTAGATTAAATCAAGATAACTTCAGATACGTGTCCCCTCTCTGGATTTGAACACACAGTATGGCAAAATGCAGGCATACTGCACTGCTTCCTTACAAGCCCAGCTAATAACCAGCACTTTTATTCCCAAGCAAACAGGTACTGCTCTACAAACACTATTAGAAAGCTCTTGTTATTGCAGCATTATGGATTATGGACATATTTGTAGCACTTTAATGACTAACTGAGTTATTCACAAACATGCATAACAGAAACATTAATATCAAGTTTTTGAATATATTTCTCCAAATAAATAATTTGGGTAAATTAAACCAAGATAGTAATTACAGATATATGTTTCCCCTATGTGGATTGGAACCCAAAGCACAACAGAATTTAGGCATTTTGGAAGGTTGCCTTATAGGGTGAGGTAAAAGTCAGCAGTGGTTTCAGGTCAGCAAATACCTACTGCAGGTGTTTATTAGGAGTCCTGCAGAGAATGGATAAATTCAGAAACTGCAAACATGTATTGGACATTTTACTGTACAGAAATAACAGACATCAACACAAAACTGAAAACATACATGTAAGCAGTAGGACAGGCATTTACTTTTAGCTTAAATAAACATGTCTGTGCATTTTCTTAGGAGGGATGAGTGAATTAATGAAGTATGTCTTTTTATTGAAACATATAATGGTGCAGTAGGAGATACTGTGGTACTATAATGGAAATCTACGAAGTGTACAGTCATCAGTGGCCTAGACACTATAAGCGTTAGTGGTGCACGACGACAGTGACTAAGTGAAATTAAGTTATTAGATGTTGTAAAACAAATGTACATCTGCAAAGGTCATAATTAAGGGTATTATACACATTATTAAATAAACTAACAACATGGGAATCAAACCCACAGTTATGAAGACAGCATTTACCTACTCCACTTAATTATCCACGAGTTAATTGTCACAGAAGCTATTAAATGGTTATAAAAGCATATATCTGATATATATATATATATATATATATATATATATATATATATATATATGTATAGGACAATGAAATATTTCTAAAATCTGTAGGAATATTGACACTTACTGTAGAGTCTTATGGGTTGCCTCTGTCCCTCAGTGACCCTCTGTCATAGATCCTCTGCATCGCTCTAATGCAGGTAGTCATAGTGGTGATGAAACTTTACTCTAGTGCAGTAGACCCTTGTCCTCCTTCAATGCTTCCTCATGATCCTGTTTTATACATCTATCATGATGAAGTTCCTGGATCTGTCTCTCATCCTTTGCTCTAATCAGGCATACACAGTCAACAGCTGGGTTATCTCCTCATCAGTCCAATTGGGCGCATAAACATGTCTCAGCATACTTGAAGTAGCAATCATGATCCGCAAGTTGAAGAAGTCTGGAAAATGCAAATACAGAGAAATGTTCACTGAGGTACCACTCAGTTCACAGTTAGCAATGGTCTGATAAGTAAATGTATCAAAATCAGTATTGGAAAGTGGCACTGATGTCATGTTATCAGATCATTGGAAGATAACAGGCACTTGCTACACGTGGTACCATTTATCTATACTTATTGGGTGTTTGTGCAGTACAACTGGGTGTTACGGAACATGAAGCCAGTTTACATAGAAGTGTGCGAATGTGATTCTAAAACTTTGAATATTAACGAACCTCATTAATCATGTATGGCACAAATGGTACTTACAAGTGGGTGTACCTTAGGTGCACTTTCATTCTATGATTTGGAGTGAAAGGTGCATTGGCAATTTGTAGCATTTTTATTTTGGTGATTAGTATATATCTTCAAGGCAGCAATTTCCAATGGTACCTGGTTAAATTAATTGTTACTGAAAATGTTACTTTTAGCAGAAGTTGTTATAAGTTACTGGAGTGATGCTTTTTTAAACTTTATACAGACAGGTGTTGCTATTTTAAATAAGTGATTTCAGTCCCATATACAGTTGTATAGACAGACTTATATTGCAAATGTTAACAGTACATGAAGGCTAATATACAGATTATCCTCAGTTCTTATTGGCAATTCCTTGCTCTCTGTGATGTAACAACAGAAATCTATGGATCCTGACACTATCTGTATCCATAGTATGTGATGTTGATATTATGGATATTTCTTAATTCATGTTTTCTAACTAAAGTTTTAAAAACGTGTTGCTGCTGTTATGGATATTTCTTCAATCATGCTTCTTAGCAAAGGTGTTACAAACACTGGCTCAATATATTAGAGAGTCATACTGTCTATGGCCTGCCTACAGATTCTGAGGTTTTCCAATGCTTTCAGTAAGTTGTTAAATTTATACTTGCTGTAGTATTTAACTTGAAATACAAGCAGACTCCTGTGGCATGATGTTGTTCTCTTTGAACACCCATTCAACATATATGCAGGGTGAGGGATTCCAGTCCCACTCCTGGACTAAAAAGATATTACAAGTTCAATTTACAAATGTCATTAATGAAGGCATTGTTGTTGCTTTTTTATGTTATGTTAGTATTTATGACAGACAGTGTTATACAGACCTTTGCATTGCACATGAATGCATACAGTTTTTGTTGACATATGCTGTTCACAGAATCAAATGCATAAATGGGCTCACACA